>NC_139234.1:6613537-6774956 GCF_977018435.1 Lepisma saccharinum | reverse complement strand
TGATGGAGTGTTGTGGACCAGGATGTTTTGGAGGTTGGGGGGGGGGGGGGGGGGCGTTTGAAAACCACTCGGGGTTTGTCGGGAAATATGTTTTTGGTTTCGGGATCACTGTGGAGAATTGGGAGAAGAGTGTGCAGTGTGTGCCTGATTTTGTTGAGGTGGGGATGGTATTGGGTGATGAGTGCAGGTGGGTTGGTGGCAGCAGGTTTCTTGGTGGTGGTGGTATGTGAGGCAGCTCGCGATATTTGCTTGGTGACCAGGATGGAGGGATATCCACGGTTAACCAGGGCCTGGTGTAGGCGGAGGTTATAATTCTGGCGGGAGGTGGGTGAAGTGTTCAGGCGCTGTCCCCTGAGGGCCAGAGAGAATGGAATTGCTTTTTTGGTGTGGAACGGGTGGGAGCTGGAGAAGTGTAGGTATTGCATGTGGTTGGTGGGTTTTATGTGGATGGAGGTAGTCAGGTGTCCTCCCTCGATGTGCACGTCCACATCCAGGAAGGTGATCTGGTTGGGGGAGTGCGTCCAGGTGAATTTGAGGGAATGGAAGTGGTTAAGTTGGTCCAGGAAAGCTGACAAGGATGGTTCTCCATGTGTCTAGAGCATGAAGATGTCGTCGATGAAGCGGAGCCAGAGGAGGGGTTGGAGGGGTTAGGTAGCCAAAAACTCTTGCTCGGTTAACCGTGGATATCCCTCCATCCTGGTCACCAAGCAAATATCGCGAGCTGCCTCACATACCACCACCACCAAGAAACCTGCTGCCACCAACCCACCTGCACTCATCACCCAATACCATCCCCACCTCAACAAAATCAGGCACACACTGCACACTCTTCTCCCAATTCTCCACAGTGATCCCGAAACCAAAAACATATTTCCCGACAAACCCCGAGTGGTTTTCAAACGCCCCCCCCCCAACCTCCAAAACATCCTGGTCCACAACACTCCATCACCACACATCCAACACCCTCCTGCTAATAAATGCAACCGCCCCAGGTGCAAGACCTGCCCCATCCTCATCGCTTCTCACACCCTCCAGGTGCACACGGCCACTGGCAAATTTACCCTCCATCCCAAAGGGACCTGCCATGCCTCAAACCTTATCTACATCCTCACCTGCAACATCTGTGGTAATTTTTACCTGGGGGAAACATCAACGGCCCTTAACCTCCGCATCAATAACCACCGCTCCTCCACCCACAACCTGGACTTCACTGTCGCCGTCCACACCAACCACCACAACATCAGTTTCAACAACTGCTTCCGGGTAGCGATCATCCATCTCCTACCCCAACCAGCCAACACCTCTGTTCGCAAAAGATGGGAGACGGCCTATATATCGGCCATGAGTGCAACCACTCCACCTGGCCTGAACAAGGCCACCCAGTAATGCCCAACCCTCACCCACCCTCCCGCCCAACTCATCCTACACACTCACAGTTTACGACGAGCCTGGTGACGAAACAGTGTTTTTTCGTTCAACGCTCCACTTCTTCTTCGATGGGGACCTGGCAACTCTGCAGGGCCCCAACTTCCAGTTCCGTCTATTTCTCCTCACACCGATGATGCTATGAAATTAGCGAAAATTTTGAATTTTTCTACTGTCCGGTGAGTGTTTCCTTTTACCTTCTTTGATTTATATATATATATATATATATATATATATATATATATATATATAAATATATATATATATATATAATACTTTTGGAATTTGGAGTAAGTGAATTTCAAAATGCTATTATGTCATTTTAATTATGTCAGTTCCAGGATACGCGTGTACAAGTTAGGGCAATTTCTTGCCCTCTTGAAGCCAAAAACTTATATAAATTTGTCAGAAAATGTAAATTCAATTTTCGTATGTGTGCCTTCCACACCAGCATGTTTACGAATTGACGAGAAAATCCAATATTGATGTAAAAACTTTTGTAGTGGTGCATTCCATAGATTATTTTTCTGAAGTCAGACACTTTTTCAGCAGTCGAAACTATGAGTAGATCAAGAAATAGTATGGTGAAAAATTGTAAACTATGCAATCTTCCATAAAAAAATCTCCCAAGAAAAACAAACAAAAATTAACCAAGTTTTGCATTTGATCCACTTTTGAAATTGTGAACGGTTCTTTTTGTTCAGTATCAATAAGTCTATTAGGTTTTCCCCATAAACATATGTAAGGACACGCTCATGAATATTATGTTTATTTTGAAGATATTTTTTTAAATTATGAAAGGTCAGAAAATTATTGATAGACAAAACAAAAGATATGAACTTGCAATTGCCTCACACCCATGATAGAGTAGTGGCTAATGCAGTTTCCTTGTAATTAAGAGGTCCTGGTTTTGATTTACAGTTGAGACACATTGCACAGTGGTTCAGATTCCACTTAAAATTGTAATTGATGAAAACACAGATTTTTTTTTTTGCAAGCAATCTACACAGGTATGGAAAATGGTAATTAATATCAGTAATTTTGACCCTGTAACTAGTTTCCATCCCCTGTATACATTGCCACATACATGTGGCAATGTTGCAAGTTGTTTTTGCATGAAAGTGTGATTGAACAGTGCACAATTAAGAAATTACAACTTGCAATATATTCTTTGCCAGAGCAAGAGTTGGTGGCCGAGTTGGAATCATTCCTGTCTTACGAGCAGCAGGAGCTAGTCACGATGGTCGACCGACTCCAGTCCGAGGAAACTATTTGCCCTCTTTGCCGGAAGAACTCTTTAGACATTTCAAATTGCACCTTGCGCTGTCCTTGCGGGATGACCGTGTCTGTGGATGTGACGTTGCATGAGGTTAACAGAAGGTTGAGGCATTGCGTGGACGAGCATGGTAAATATTGTGACCAGCCATTGGATTGCTGTGTCACAGAAGAAGATGGATCAGGAAGTCTTTGTATGCTGTGTTCAAACTGCATGTACCTCAGTATTGTTGTCTGAAATCTCCTAGAAGAAAATTGACAAGGGTTGTGAGTAACCTGAGCAGGGAAATCTGCTTTGGTGGTTATGTATCACTATTGCCATGCACATGCTTATGTTAACTTTTGATTGTGGCACCAGAAAGTATGTTTATGCATGTGCCAAAGAGGACATGGATGAATTTATTTATTTTTTTTAACGTTTGTATGTAATTATTGTTGTATTTTTAATTTATGTACTTGCATATCTTGTCATTGATATTTTGTTAGCCAGCAGAACTTTGTTATTCATAATTATCATTGTACGATAACATCAGATGTTGTATCAGTATCTTAAGCTTTAATAAATGCACATTCCTATAATTTATTTCCAGATTTATTGTTTTTAACTTTACACCATAAAAAAAGGAAAGATTTATTAGCTAGGACAGGGGTTCCCAAACTTTGAGACTGTGCCGCCCTTTATGTGTATGTTACATTTTCCGAGCGACGCCCCTGTACCATTTTTTGTAAAAAATATGCCCAAATTCAATTTGATTTGGTAGTATGTTTAAGACAAAACATCTCGTCCTGTATTTTATGATTTAATTTTAACTTTTTCACTAACTACTAACATTTGAAAATGAGATTGATACATGAAATATGTTCTGGAAGAAAAGACATTGAACGTGATATGTGACTGTGGATAAATACAAACAACAAATGCATGAATGTCTTTCTCTCTTCATTTGGCTTTCACTTGCATCTTAATGGGATGGGTGAGCTTGTTTCTCATCACGCAAAATATCAAATCTGGGTATAATGTTCGATACAGCTACGTGGAGCTCCTTCTCGATGTTAATTTTGCTTCTATATCTAGATTTTATTACCGCCAGAGCTGAAAATCCTGCCTCTAAAAGGTAGGATGTGGCAAGAGGGAGAATTACTCTCACGGCTTTCTTACTCAGTTTTGGATACTCCTTTGCCACACTGTTCCAAAACTGTGACAGAGTCCCGGAAGAGAATTTCATTTTCAATGTGGAGTCTGAAGAAATGTCTTATTAACTGTTCCTGCTCAGCAGTAGTGAGGGTTGATGGTGGATCTGCTGTAAACGGATCTGTAACCCACATCTGTTCATCTGTTTATGGAGGAAAGTATTTGTCAAATTGAACGTGGAGTTTAGATAGATGCTCGAACATCACAGATTTCAATTTCACACTTGATAGCATCTTGTTTTCTTGTATACACTTGTGTGACGTAGGAAAACACTCAAAATCACCTGAATTCGCATTGTTCATCCACAGAAGTAACTTTCTTTTGAAGGCCTCAATCTTGTTGGACAGTTGCGTTATGTGTGATTGTCTGCCCTGGAGGCTGGCATTCAGAGAATTCAGCCTCTCAAACATGTCTCACAAATATGCCAATTTGAGAATGAAGTCATTAATAAAGCATTCAGCCAAGACCATCTTAGAGACTCAGGCTGCAGCGCTCAGCCCTGACGTCATCATCTGGAGGCAATCATCTTAACTGTACAAGGAAGACAATATTTTATCGTAGAGAATTTAAGTTCGTTTGTTTCTTTTTTGGAAGGACTGGAAGCTCAGAGGAAGTTACTTTTTAACAGAAAATATAGTTAGAAGAGATAGAAGAAAATATTGAATATTTACACAAACATTTTTTGTTCAAGAAGCCACTATGGCCACCACAAAAAAAAATCCCTAATATCACACAAATTCATGTTGAAAATCTTTGCAAACTTCCTGGTGGAATTTTTTTTAAAAAATGTGTATATTTGTGAAATATTATCCGTAATATTTTCAAGTTTTACATAAAACTCGTTACAGTTTTTGTAAAAACAAATAGAATAAGTTAAACCCCGCATGTTACGTTCAGAGGAAATTTGCCAAGTTGCCTAACCAATTAATAAACTCTCAGAAGCATCGCTAGCACTTTCATTATTATTATTTCATTGTCTTTCCGTTCATGAAAAGACGACAGATAGCACTTTGTACTACCAACACTCAATTATTTTTTCAACAATTAAATAAGGCAAACAGCAAAATAGTTTAGTGTGTGGAGAGTTTCCTTCTTTTGTGTCGGCCTTCAACAAAGTTATTTACTCTTTTACAATAATTATTTAAAACCTTTTCGCATTTGTGTCCATTATTGCAGCTCACCCATCATCATCTTCATCTTTTCTCAACTTCACAAGACTGAGATTGAATGTCACTTCCCGATGGTTTACTGCTTTCAAGAATTCCACTTCATATTCACGGCTTATCACTTTTTTGACAACAACATAATTGATCAGCACAATATCCACAACCACCTCTGAAGGACACAACAATCCACCTCTATCCAAACTTTTTATAAAATCCAATGAATCATTGGGAAGATCTTGCATAGTCTTGTCTAAAACTAGAATGTATCTACAGTCAACACACATCAATTTTTTTCTTGCAGTGTAAGAGCAATAGCCTGGTAGGTACATCAAAATAGGAAGATCTCTGTTCGCTTCCACAATATCCACAGCAAAAATTTTCAAACTCTGAAACATAACCAAGTCTGTAACTGCTAGGGTAAATTCAGATGTACCATGCTCGTCAATTTGATTTACAAAGGTGTCACCATATTTTAGTGACTTCAGTTTCAACTTCATTCTGCTGGCAAGATGCAGTTTTTGTTCAGTGTCAAAAATCTGACTGAGAGATACATTGTACTGCGCACCAGCCAACTGTCGGTATTGGCCAAATCTTGCTTCAAGTGTGTGTGATTGAAACTTTCCTGGCAAAAGATATTGCATTCCTAACTCTTCTGTACAATATCTAGTTATTTCAATTAGCCCATGTGTGGTTATTTTAAGGCCACGGGAAGTTTCTCTGGTGAGTTTTCCTGACGAGATGTTCAAACTTTCCCATTTTTCCAACCAATCACAGAATTTATGTAGGTACAAGAGTCGCTCATCTGAGGCTTCATTTGTCAGAGAATACTGCAAAATGTTTCCAAACCTCGCACGTTTCCATGGAGACTTGACTTTGACTACTTCCCACCAGTTTAAAACAACCTTAATGAACTCTGCAGTGTCTTCATAGTTCGGCAAATTGTGTTTTGGCCCTTTTTGCTTTAAACCTTCAATGATCATATGGTTGAAAAGTTGAACAACTAGTTTCACGTTTTGTCTTTCTAGGGAAGTTGGCCACAGAGATTTTAATGATAAATTATGAGCATATTTTAGGATATTATCACTTTCCATACTAAAGAATGTTCTTAAAGTTGTGAATGATGCAACATGAATATCATACAAGTTTTCAAAATCAGGGCAAACTACACTCACATTTTCATTTTTCTGGTTGATCCCGTTGTTTCTAATACACTTAAATAAGTGCAGAGTGTCCACAAGAAAAAAACAAAGGCCTCTTCTTACCACTTGGGTGAATATACACAAAGTTCTGTTTATGTTCAACATTAAACATGGACATAGCTTTCCTATTTATCATGTTGTTATCTGAAACAACACATACCAGGTGGTCCAAAAGTCCCGAAACGGACAAGTATCGTGAGAAATACACATCGAATCGGAAAACGAAAAAATACGTGTTTAATAAGTGAAAGAAAGTATTCAATTATCTCACACTTGATCCCCCCCCTGGGGGTGGAGTGGGGGCAACTGTGAAATTTGAAATGGAAACCCCCATTTTGTATTGTAGAATCGGATTCTACGTAAGAAAATAACCGGGTTTCTGTACTACATTTCGTGTAACCCAGGAACATCGACATGGGCGTAGTAGTATTTTGTTCCCATCGGGGTGCCTGTTTTAGGTGAGTCCCCACGCCTCTCACCATCAGGGTGCTTTAGTAGGTGAGTCCCCTCGCCTCTCACCATCAGGGTGCTTGTTGTAGGTGAGTCCCCTCACCTCTTACCATTCAGTATTCTCGCCAACCTCAATTCATTTCCTGCTCAAATTGGTATCCCCCCTTTTCTTGGCTCAGTACCAACTGAAGATACACACCATTGGAAACATTCTGTAACATCTCCAGACTAATTGCATTTGACACTGTACGAATTCTGTCTTTCAATTCCTTGATATCTTCGTGTTTGGTTTCAAAAACTTTGCTTTTCAATTATCCCCAGTAGAAGAAATCAAGAGGTGTCAAATCGGGTGACCTTGGTGGTCACACTATGGTGCCCCTTCTACCAATCCACCTGTCAGGGAAAACGTTGTTCAGCACATTGCGAACAATGAAAGCAAAATGAACTTGAGCTCCATCATGTTGATACCAAACATTCACGAATTCATCCCCAACGATAGTTTGTATTTCAGGTATTATCTCATTGGTCAACAAATTTACGTACTTTTCAGATGTGAAATTGCCATAAATGAAGTATGGCCCGATAATACGATTACACAATATTCCAGCCCCAACGTTAACTTTTTTGCGGGTACTGTGTACGATGCTCCCTCATCCAGTGGGGATTCTCGGTGGCCCAATACCTCATGTGATGCTGGTTGACTGATCCTCTCAACTCAAAGGTAGCTTCATCGGAGAAACAAGTCCACCACAGAAATCGATTATTTCTGTCGAATCATAGCATCATTTCCTCGCAGTATTCAAGTCTACGATCATAGTCGTCTCCGATGAGTTCTTTCACTAGTTTTATTTTGTACGGATGATACCGATGCGACTTCACAATTCTAAGGATAGATGTTTTACTTACTTTGGTTTGTTGAGCTAATTTTCGACTCGAAGTATGGGCATTTTCTTGAAAATGCATTAGAACTTCCAATGATTTCTCGTCGTTTGTAGCAGTTTCAGGTCTTCCACATCGTGATTCATCCCTGACTGCTCCAGTTCTTTCGACATCAACAACAACAGTTCGATAAACAGGAGATTTTGAAATATGTGCACGATATGGGAACGTATTGTTGAATAAATGCGCAATGTCTCCGTATGATCGTTCCCTAGCACCGTCCCCCGCATCATGAGAACTGTTATCCTTTCCCTCTCTGACAATGCCATTGTTGACAGAATACGAACTGTAATGGATTTTCTATTCTTTCGTAGACCTATTAATTAATACTCCAGTATGATTCCCCACCCCCTTTGTAAGTTGCAAAGAATGCACACAGGGGTTACTGAAACTAAATTTGACCACCCACTTTCACATTCTGTCAGATCTCACCTCTCACACAACGATCGCCTGAAGCACGCGACGTTCACCGTGGTAGATTACAGGCAGCTCCTCACGCTGAATCGACCTGGTGGCACGATGAGTAAGCCCACTGTGTGTGTATCGTTGTTGGTTGGGAACTGCTCACGCTGCAAACTTACAACGCACGTCAAATTAATCGCATGCCCGCATAGAGTCGCCAGATGGCAGACAAGTCTCCTTCGAGCGGCCCTATGGGAGCGCAGAAGAAAAACAAATCTGGCCGTGACGTAAACAATGAACAATTCAGACCTTTATGCTTTTCAACATTGGGAACGGAGAAAAGGGGGTGGTGAGCAGGTAATTAAGTTCCGGTCACCACAGAGACTCACCTAAAACAAGCACCCCGATGGGAACAAAATACTACTTCCTCCTTGTCGTCGTTCCTGGGTTACGTGAAATGTAGTACAGAAACCTGGTTATTTTCTTACGTAGAATCCGATTCTACAATACAAAATGGGGGTTACCATTTCAAATTTTACAGTTGTAAGTGTAAAATCAAGTGGGATGGCATTAAATAGCTTTCTTTCACTTATTAAACACACATTTTTTCGTTTTCCGATTCGATGTGTATTTCTCACGATATTTGTCCGTTCCGGGATTTTATCTTCCTATTTTCATGTACCTATCTGGCTATTGCTCTTACATTGCAAGAAAAAAATGACGTGTGATGACTGTAGCAACATTCTAGTTTTGGACAAGACTATGCAAGACTTTCCCAATGATTCATTGGATTTTATAAACAGTTTGGATAGAGAAGGATTGTTGTGTCCTTCAGAGGTGGTTATGGATATTGTGCTGATCAATTATGATGATGTCAAAAAAGTGATAAGCCATGAATATAAACATAAATTTAATCATATTGTCATTCGTCCTCATCGTCGCCATTAACAAAAAATGATAGAAAAGCAACGCTAAATAACAAAAATCAAACATGACATCAACAAGTCTCAATACTAGTAGCTATACTATTTTTTTTAAAAAATTGAACCAATACTTTTTACAAAACGGTTTAAGGATTCAGGTTACGATTGGTACAGAGAAAAAATAATTGCTTAGACTAAAGAAAAAAGTTAGGTTGAGAGTTTGGCTTTGGGCAGTTTGCCGATTTATTTGTTTCCCAGTGACGTGCGGTGACGTCGACACTTGGGGTAGCAGTCAGTGGCGTGCTCAGGGGGGGGGGGGGTTGGTGTGAGTCACACCCCTCCTCCCTTTAGGGCCAGTATTCCTTCAAAAAAGAAGAATGTCAATAACAGGAAAAAATTGCAAAATTATGAATGATTACTAGAAAAAAGTACACGTAACCCCCACCCACATTCGAAAATAAAAAAACTATTTGATTTGACTCTAAGCCAGAGATCCTGGGTTCGAATCTCGGATTGGCCATTTGTGTTCTTTGTGTGTGTTCCTTCATCTATTTTGTTGTACCAAAGGTGGCGGAAAAGCGAAGTAAAATAAACCAATTTGAGCAATCAATCAATGATTTGATTTCATTTTTGTTACTTAGCGTCGCTTTTTTGTCACATTTGGTTAATTGTGAAGATGATACGATGAAACTGATTAAGGGACGAGCACAGGGAACACCCATGCCAGGGTCGGGGTTCGAACCCGGAACGCCTGGTGTCTTAGCACGCTGTGATAACCACTCCCCCGCACTTGGTTGATTTGGTGACAGGAAACAAAACACAACACACTTTTTTGTAGTTTCTTCAATGATATTCATTTGACTTTTTGAGTTCTGAGATACATTTTTCATTCCAAATTATTTCATTATTCACTGCAACACATAGGACAAGAATGCGCACTCATCACAGGTTCGAATCCTGGCCTGGATTGTTCATATGAGGTAGAAACTAGAGGTAAACCTCTTTAACTTAATTTTTTTTAAATTTTCACATTTACCAGTTCCCGAGATTAATTGCATCTCACAGTCAAGTAGGCTGATGGAGTAATGTTGGGTTGAGCTTCTGATTTGATATATGTTCACCCAGTAGCAGACATTGGTTGCCAAAACTTGGGAAAGGGGGGGAAGACAAGGCTTAGCACTAAGAGGCCATGTGCAGGGGCAAAAAGTAAGAGATGGGGGGCAACCTTAAATCGTCACCACTGTGTTCACCAAAATTTTGCTTTATAGTTTCTGGTAGTTACAAAGCTACTGCTACTTGACGCTGACAGGTGGACGTGACCACGCATGAGGGTACTTTTTTTTAATGAAATTTGTTGATTTCTACTGAATTGGTACCCAAAAGGAACATCAATGTTGCATGTTAGGATTGAGAATGATTGTACTGCAAAGGAGGTTTTTTCTTGTATTGAATGTGGAGGTGTTGTGTGTAGCCACCAAGACTATGCCCTGTGAGCTACTGGTAGCTTGCAAATAACGGTTTGGCAATCCCTGGACTAATGCATTCATAAAATACTGGCCTTTACCCATCCATTAATACAATTGGATATATTTTCAATTGTACTTTTTGGTCATTCATTATTATACCCCCTTAGTTTGGTACGCATCTCGGATTCTTCTTCTTGGTAACACTATTGCTTAATAAAACACTCAAAATGCTGACCAAGGAGGCAAACGGCTATCTGGCATCCTCAGAACATGTTGATTACACTTTAACTGATATTTTTTAAATTTCTCCCACCATTGCTTCGACTTTCCATTTATTTTGGATTTCTTCACTTCTAATTTTGTCTCGTAAGGTTACTCCACTTAAAATACAGCAAAAGTCTCATTTGTGAACAATGTATTCTAGTTTTATTAAGTTGACGAAGAGCCGAACATTCACTTCCAAACTGAAGTTTCATTCTAAATAATGAATAACACAGTGTGTGTGACCGCAAACATCATCAGTTCATTTATCAATGCAGTGTTTGTTGATAATTTGGAAAACTATTGAGAGAGACCCAAACCCAGTGAACTCGTGTGAGGTTCCACCAATGGCTGGAGTGCAATAAGACATCCTTGAAGCACAAGGCCTTAGGCCTGGGTTCACTGAGCCTATGGCTAATTCTCGCTCTGCCACAAGTCACATGGAAAGATGAACTCACTGTTGGGTCATGCGGCACTCAAGGTTTCAAAACCATTGAAGTGGTTTCCTGATGAAACAAATTGATTTTACTACCAGCTGTTAAGTAACCAGCTATTTGTAGTTAGCAGATTCTGGATGGGCGAAAGCCATAGCCCACTCTTCTTTATACATTCACATTGTGAATGAATGATGTACTATATTTGTACTGTTCTCGTGCATGTGTATTATTGTAACCACTTCTTGCAAATTTGAACTGCTTGATGACATGGGTGTATTGTTTTTGTCGCAACTCAGTTTTACTTTGGACTTTTCTTTATATTCGTAAGAATGGTTTGAACAATTTAGATGCAGATCAAATTGTGGAGAATTCTACTTCGGATATTGAAGTTAGTGACTATTTCAGTTGTGAAGAGGAAAATGTGTATTGAGTGTTTGGGGTATTTTTCATTGATTATTTCTATATTATATATTGAAAATATGTTTACAGAAACATTTATTACAATGTATTTTTTTTCTTTCAGAAAATTGTTACAGAAAAATATTCGTAAATGAGAGAAAGTGTACACAAATTTTAACACATTACATATCTGGGAAACGATGATGTAAACGATGATGCAGTCTGAATATTTGACCTCGTGTACCTCAACAATTCTTATTTATTGTATATATTTATCATACACCAGATCTAGGTTAATTAAATATAATAGAAATAAAACCTCAGTGCAGGCATGCAAGTATAATAACAACAGAAGTCTTGACAACTTTTAATTTACTGGCAATTTGTATGTATGTGAAAAACGTTGCTTTGACCAGTGGTAAACACAATAACATGGGAGAATATGCCACTGCTGGGAAAAGAGGTTGTTTTGTAGATTTCAGAAACGTTTGGTGAATAACAACTTAGAAATATTTTTCCATTATTTTTTTAAAAAACAGCAAGAAACCATGGAAAAATGCAATATTTTCAGGTCGGTCCGCTAAGTGTTAAGGGAGTCATGGCTTACGTAGTTGGGGGTTTCCTATCTTATTGGATCATGTGAACCAATATCAGAACTAGTAAGGCAAGGCTTTGCATTGAATTTGCCCCAACAAAACATGATAGATTTAAATTTATCTTCCATTTTCTCACTTCTATACTTAGTCAAAACACGTCACACCAATTCATTAAAATAGCTGTTTTTTTTTGTACAGTTTAGTGTAGTGCTCCTCTTAGATTTTTATAGTGTATAAAACTGTTTTGTGTTAGTCTGTAGGCATTAAGACTATCAATCAGTAATGATGAGTAGAAGGCAGTTTTCTGAACATCAATCGATAAATGTACATCACTTTTGCAGGTATTTGTAGCATTTCCAGCAAAAATACCAAAGTGCTGATTAGGTGACCTATAATAAGGATATAAATAGCCCCTTGTTCATGACTGAGAGTCAACTTGGTAATTTTCGCATCATCGTCCTCATGTTCCACATCTTTCTTCTTCAAGACAGCATCGTATATTATGGCATCGTACCAGTGTGAAATTAGCCCTGCCTCTCTTGCTCTGTGGATCAGTGTGTTGAATCTTGGTATTAGAAAAGACCGTTTGGGAACCATGAACCCTACCTGAAAGGAAGCCAGACAGTTAGAAGTTACGTAAATGGTGGGACGTCCGAAGTTGTTTGTGAAGTTCAGGTATACAGTGTACCGGATCATCTTCTCGCCTATCAAAATTGCCATTTGACGATCTGAAACTCGTTTAAGGCTGCTTGTATCATCATCAACAACAAGACGGTGAAAGAGCTGTTTGTCTGAAGGATTGCTTTGCTCTGAAAACATATCCTTTACATCTTGTTCGCAACCTAACTTCAGTCCAGAGCTTAGAATTGAATCTAAGGTTTCCAGCTCAGGGTACGACTTCGGAAACGTCATGAACCCATAGAGACCAGCCTGGTAAGCAGTGGAGAGCACTATGGTCCACCATAGCCACCCACCAACAGTCCATCTCAATATGGATCGTGTAGGATTATGGGGCGAGGACACAGATAGCGATATTGATATGATATAAAACAGAACATTCCCATACGATTCAAGATGACGTTCATTTATCAACTGAGACATTAACTGGATGGCAACCATAACCAAAATTATGCTACAGGTAACTGCCACCCACAATCCATTGTGAAAGGGCATAACAATTGCTCGCCATGCAGCAAGTTGCTCTGCTTTAGGTACTGCCCAGCATATTCGATCATCTGTATGCGGTGTTGTGAAGTCAACGATCTGATATCTGTCGTAAGTTAAGAAGATATTTGCAAAGCCTACGTCTAGTTTTCCCCTAGCAACATCTCCTACTAAACCCATCCATGTCCCGTTACTCATGAACCCCCATTTTCCAGCACCATGAAGCTCTTTAATAGTGGCGCTAAAATTTGATGCAACGACAAGAAGTTGTAGTAACTTTCCTTCAATACCCAACCATTGCGTTCTTTGCCTGATGATATATTTTATAACATGTGGTGGATGATGAAATGTTGCCACTCTAATTCGATATCCTTTGAAATCTGTCACATGTTCAGGAAATTCGCTGAGCACTGTGAGAATGTCCAGATTACTAGCATGCTTTGTGAACGTTTCTAAAAGATGATTGTAGGTCCACAAATCTGGAATCTTAGGTACAGGATTGTCACTTTTATAAACAATAACTGCAATATTCCATATTCTTCTTTTGAAACTTGTTTGAAAAACACCCTCTACCTGTGCTTCACACTCATTATAACACTTGAGAAGAATTATCACATTCTTTGTAGTTTTCCAGATAGGTAGGCTGTAGAAAGAATTAGCGAACATTCTATATACTTTCAAGTCTGAAATTAGTACAATGTAAGTCCTACTTTCTCCAGTGTCACTCCACAAAACATAATTGCTCTTGAACACATCATTCGTAGTGGAAAACACAGAATAAGGAATCTGATTAACTCCAGCCATCATGCATGATACACATGGTGTAGTTATGTTATCTACAAGTATAATTATTTGAGCGTTGGATATTGTTTCCATTAGACGTCTCACATATGGTTTTCCATTGCAGTCTTCTATTGGAAGACGGTTGTGAAGCAGGTATGCTGGGAAAGATGTTAGTCCAAGGGATATAGTCAGCAAAAGATGAAGGCATCTCATAACTCACATCTCAAGATTCAGAAATTATTGATTTATTCTCGATCTGTAACAAGAAGAAGTTTGTTTCTTAAAAGAAAAGATATTATAGTTTATTAATACACACAGTCAAATGCACATTAGGATAGTCAAGCACATTGGAACAGCCAAATAGCACTTTTGCATAGAACTTGATGCTAATTGGCTTGAACCCAGATGTGGATGCCATAAATACAAAACGTTCCGTTTCTACTATGTAATAAACAAGAAAATAACTTTCTTTATTATATAAGAGTGACTTCCTGTGTCATGGAATCTCAATTCTCTCCAGGTGGATACATAGAGGTGGGTCATTAGGAGCAGTAAACGAACATTGGTCCACAAGAATTTGTGTTATGGGAATATCTTCAGTACAGAGGATCTTAATCTTGAAATATTGTTCATTTTTACAAGTAAAAGTATTAAGGTTCGAAAAGGATAAATAATTAACCCACCTATATGATTTAGATTTGAAATTTTCTATCCAGTAACCAAAATAAAGCTGGGCTTCCAGTTTGTGAACTCGGATATTACTTCTCATGACTTAGATGTCTTCTAAAATGAAACATACATGCAATCTTTAGTTACTACATCAAATACTAATTAACTTTTAGTAGGCATCTGTGATAATATGCCAATGAAACTGAAAACTTGAAAATGAAACTTGCTCACTTTTACTAGATTTTACCATAACAACCACATGTTTCGAGATTTGTTTGATTGGCTATTTTATGTAGTTTTTTTCTGCCAGTTTGGAAATTTGAAAGCAACAGCTTTTTGAACGTAGTTCAGTGACACATATTGTGTGTTACACTCCAAGAAAGTGGTCATGGAGTGAAGAGGCTAGAATTTATTTATTTATTTTATTTTACTTCGCGTTTTGTGCCTCTTGGCTAATTTGCGAAGATGGGGATGAGTGATGAAATGATGAAATTGATGAATGGACATTCACAAACAACCATGCCCGAGCGGGATTCGAACCCGGGACCCCTGGACGAAGAGGCTATGATATGACAATATGTCACTACAAGAGTTAATAAATAGTGTTTTAGATTGAAAATACGTTTTGAAAAGGGGGTGCGATGCACCAACCCTGGCGCGGCCCCTGGTCGTGACACTAACGTATACTTACTAAATCTAATCTTCATATCTAGCAAGGAAGGGGGAAACACACAACCAAACCAATCTAGTGGACTGTATCAGTTCAAACTGACCAAAACTTTAAAGGAAAACTTCCGTTGTACGTTCTACCTACACAGAACATTGTGGGTGTGCATCGTAATAAATCGAACAAACAAAACTCCCATTTGAAGCAACGACATCTGTGCTCGACTGAGTGAAATACACATTGGCTAAGGTCAACGTTGCTATCTACTGGAGAGATCTAAATGTGTTCAACCGCCATTGAATTAGGAACTGGCATTATTTCCCCGTGGCAGGTGATGGATCTTCTTAACGATTTAAAGGCTCCTCTTGTCTTTACGACAAAACGCTTATTGCTTTGATCCTTACCTTTGCTTTGCTATCAACCTTGACCGACCCTCTTCTGTTTGTTTTAGAGCTGTACATCACTTTCTAGCAACATTTTACCACCAGGTAAACTGCAGTATTTTCTCTTTTGCCATTGCTTTGAACTTCGTGTTCGTAGGTGGCAATCTTTGAGAACTTTTTGTATTTGTATTTTTATTATTTAGTGTCGCTTTTCTTCCGATTTTGGTTACTCACGAGGATGAGTGATTTGTTTTTTTGGTTTTAAGTCTACTCTATGCACAGATGGGCTAATCGGAACTGAACCTACAATTCAAAGTGGATCCAAACCACTATGTGCCTCCTTCAACCCGGGACTCCTTGATTACAAGGCAACGAGAGGATGAGTGATGATTAGGTGAAATTGCTGACTGGGCACTCACAAACAACACTCATGCTGGGACTCGAACCGAGAACTTCTGTGGCGAGGTCGAAAGAAAACCACTGAACGCGCTTAGGCCAGAAAGTTCAATAATATTTCTACATACAGATGTGTGTGTGTATGTGTGTGTGTGTGAGTGAGAGAGAGAGAGACAGAGAGAGAGAGAGAGAGAGAATCATTTCGCTCATGGGCGTAACTTAATTGGGGGAAACCTTTGGGGGGGGGGGCAGGTACGAGCTTGAGGCTTACATTTGGGAGGGGGTAGAGTCGAAAAGTTTTTCATCCCATAAAAATAGTGTTCAGAATTATTTGCTAAATAACTGTTACATTTGCGAAATCACAAATATTATTATCTATTACTTAGCTCCTCAGGTCTTAAAATTTTAACAAAAGTATCCTCAACTTGTAAATTTTAAAAATCCTGAAAATTTTGAGGGGGCAAGTGCCCTCCCTCGCCCTCGCCAAGTTACGCCTATGGTTTCGATGTGTATGCGAGTAAGAGGATATACCATTTTAGAACAGTTGACACAACGTTTGATTTTTAAAGTGAAATTTGCATGACCTTGTACAGTGTCTCTCAAAAGTTTTAGGACAACGACATTTTAAACTAGGCAACCCAATTTACACAAGGCGTTGGTGGGTTGCGTGTAGAGTTAGGCTCAATTTCAGGGTTGCCACATGCACAATAGATATTTATAAAATACGCGAAAGGAATAAAAACAAGTAATATTGTATAAAATTATTAAAAATATCACTATTATATCGCAAGTGACAAAATTCTTTCTGAAAGAAAAATAATAGGTTTTCTAGCATTTCATCGCTGATGAGTCTACAGAAAGGAAAAGAGGTGAGAGAAAACGAAAGGTGACAAAGGAGAGGAGAAAGAGAAAGCGAAAGGAGAAGAGGAAAAGTAGAGGAGAGAATGTGTTGAGTTGGTGTTTTAAGTCCACTTTATGCACAGTAAGGCTAATCGGGACTGGACCTACAGTTTAAAGTGGGATCCGAGCCACTATGTGCTTCCACCGGGTATCGAACCCGGGACACCTTGATTACAAGGCGGCGACGTTACCACTGCGCCATCGGCGAGGCTAGAGGAGAGAAGAAAGAGAGGATAGACGAGGAGAGGAGATGTCGTGAGGAGAATGGAGAAGATTCTATGAGAGATTAGGAAAATGGAGCATAGAAGAGAGAAGAGGGGAGTGGAGAGTAGAGTAAAGGAGAGAAAAAGAGAAGAACGGATAGAAGAGGAGAAGAGTGCATTGGAGTCGGAAATCTAAGACAGGAAAGGAGGTACGAGGAGTGGAGATGAGTGGGATGGAGATAAGATGAGAGAAAAGTAGGGAAGGCGATATGAGATAAAAGCAGAGCGAGCAGAAGGATTGGAGAGGAGAAGGAGAAGAGAAGAACAGAAGGGACTGAAGAGAAAAGGTAGTTGCCGAAAATATCGTCTCAGCGTCAAGAATTGATGCATTGGTCAAATTATCGACATGAAACATTCAATAACATTTTGAAATGTATTGGAGAATGTATTAGATCGGTTCGAAATGCCTTTTGGCTTAGTTCAGAGCAAGGTAAAATCTTCCATGTAAGATCTTTGATTTTACCTGCGATTATACCACTAAAAACATGAATGTAATTTGAATATTTATAAGAATTATCCCATTTTTGTCCACTCCTCGGTTCGTTGAAATGGAGATTTTGTAATTTAATATTTCCCCTCCCCCCATCGTTAATTCCAAACTGAATCATTCCGTTTCACACGGCGTGGACAATGGGATAGGTCTAAAACTTATGAAAATTTTCTGCCACCGGAAGGGTTTGAACCTACGACCTTCAGATTGGCAGTCCTGAACGGTAAACACTACCCTACAAGCTTTCGCTCCTGAAAGTAAGTAGAACGAGCTGACCAATGTGAAATGTAGATGCAACTCTCCTCCTACATATAATGTGCAAAGAATACTTGTTTGTAACAAAGAAAACGAAGGTAGTACGACTCGGCGAAAACATTTAATGGAGAATTGCACATGATGAAAACGTTTCATTCGATATTTGCGGAGGTATCCTTGCATTGAATTCGAGTGGAAAAAGGGGTCAAATTAGTATGTTCTGAATTGCCACAAATATAAATAGTTATTTCATTAATATTTGTCAATGTCTTTGAAGCAGTACACAATTATCGTTAGAGTATCATAATTCACGATCTTATACATGAAAATATCCCTTTAAATGAGTGTCAATTCATTTTTTTAAATATAAATTCCATATGCAGAAAAATGTAGCCACTATACACTGCTATTATAAACAATGTTGCCATGCTCTTGTTTATAATAAAAGGAGAATTAAAAAAAACACCTAGTATGGAGGATCGAACCTGGGACCGTAATCAACGCTTCCAAGAACTCTAACCAATACACTATTCCCTTTGTTTCCCTTGGAGCAACAGTTCTTAATTATTCTGTTGCGTTAATATTGTAAATGTTATCCTGCAAAAAGAAGTTCAATACTCTGATAAAGCTATGTACTTCTAGAATTACTCTATACACATGCATTTGAAATTTAACTCTGAATTTATTTCTTCGTTGTTAGTATATCTAAGCTTGTGAATATACTTTATTTGTAATTTTATAACGGTTACATGAACATCTACGAAATAGTTCCTTATAATAAACTCCGTTTGACCAATTTGCCAATATAAACAAATGGAATACAGATTGTCTTCGAGCTTACATTGTTAAAAAGGAGCGGATACACGTATTACTATCCCAATACTTATTCAATAAGATTTCTTGTTTGTCAGAAATTATAACTTAAACTATTGCATGTTGAGCTAGTGCCAACCTAGCCGCCTCTGATGAAATCTATCATTCTTCAGATTCTCTTTCAAATTCGACTCTGGTCACTTGTAACTTGCTGGGTGCTGGGTGCATCGACGCACAGTGTTTTGCGATAAGAAGCGGCCTTGAATAGCGTGAGTGAGTCACCTTGAACGTGAGCAAGCTACGCTACCAAGCTTGTCTGCCTTTGAAAGTCATTGTTTTTCACCGTTTCCGAACCCGACTGCTATTGTAGAAGTATACGTATACATTCTCTCAAAGGAGCACGAAAGGAAATTTCATCAATATTTTCCCGTCGTTTAAAACCAAATATTATCTATTAAACGAAAAGTTCACGATTGTCAATAAACCTATCTGAGCATAAGGTGGATGTAAATAATTAATTTAATAGAAAGATTCTCCAAAATTTCTCTCCCACTGTCTACGCCAGGCCAGTATCCAGGAGGGCCATGCCCCCCTCGAACCCTGAAAAAATATTTAAATGTGAACCTATCAATAACTACGAAAATAACATCGTCGATTTTAGAAATGTGTAAAAATTTCAATTTTGTTCTTACATAAATGAATCTGTTTCTTGCGCAAAAGTCTTCAGGCTGCAATATTGGGTAGTTTTAGTTTTATAATCATTGATACAAGGCTACCAGACGTCCCATTCAGCAATTTAGTCAGAACAGTGCGTTACTTTCAATCCCTGTCCTGACTTTTTCGAACTGCAATCGTGATGCGAGAAATGAATTGACACTGATTTAAAGGGATATTTTCATGTATAAGATCGTGAATTATGATACTCTAACGATAATAGTGTACTGCTTCAAAGACATTGACAAATATTAATGAAATATCTATTTATATTTGTGGCAATTCAGAACATACTAATTTGACCCCTTTTTCCACTCGAATTCAATGCAAGGATACCTCCGCAAATATCGAATGAAACGTTTTCATCATGTGCAATTCTCCATTAAATGTTTTCGCCGAGTCGTACTACCTTCGTTTTCTTTGTTACAAACAAGTATTCTTTGCACATTATATGTAGGAGGAGAGTTGCATCTACATTTCACATTGGTCAGCTCGTTCTACTTACTTTCAGGAGCGAAAGCTTGTAGGGTAGTGTTTACCGTTCAGGACTGCCAATCTGAAGGTCGTAGGTTCAAACCCTTCCGGTGGCAGAAAATTTTCATAAGTTTTAGACCTATCCCATTGTCCACGCCGTGTGAAACGGAATGATTCAGTTTGGAATTAACGATGGGGGGAGGGGAAATATTAAATTACAAAATCTCCATTTCAACGAACCGAGGAGTGGACAAAAATGGGATAATTCTTATAAATATTCAAATTACATTCATGTTTTTAGTGGTATAATCGCAGGTAAAATCAAAGATCTTACATGGAAGATTTTACCTTGCTCTGAACTAAGCCAAAAGGCATTTCGAACCGATCTAATACATTCTCCAATACATTTCAAAATGTTATTGAATGTTTCATGTCGATAATTTGACTAATGCATCAATTCTTGATGCTGAGACGATATTTTCGGCAACTACCTTTTCTCTTCAGTCCCTTCTGTTCTTCTCTTCTCCTTCTCCTCTCCCATCCTTCTGCTCGCTCTGCATTTATCTCATATCGCCTTCCCTTCTTTTCTCTCATCTTATTTCCATCCCACTCATCTCCACTCCTCGTATCTCCTTTCCTGTCTTAGATTTCCGACTCCAATGCACTCTTCTCCTCTTCTATTCGTTCTTCTCTTTTTCTCTCCTCTACTCTACTCTCCACTCCCCTCTTCTCGTCTCCTCTTCTCTCTTCTTTGCTCCATTTTCCTAATCTCTCATAGAATCTTCTTCCATTCTCCTCGCGACATCTCCTCTCCTCGTCTATCCTCTCTTTCTTCTCTCCTCTACTATTCCTGTTCTCCTTTCGCTTTCTCTTTCTCCTCTTCTTTGTCACCTTTCGTTTTCTCTCACCTCTTTTCCTTTCTGTAGACTCATCAGCGATGCAATACTAGAAAACCTATGATTTTTCTTTCAGAAAGAATTTTGTCACTTGCGATATAATAGTGATATTTTTTAATAATTTTATACAATATTACTTGTTTTTATTCCTTTCGCGTATTTTATAAATATCTATTGTGCATGTGGCAACCCTGAAATTGAGCCTAACTCTACACGCAACCCACCAACGCCTTGTGTAAATTGGGTTGCCTAGTTTAAAATGTCGTTGTCCTAAAACTTTTGAGAGACACTGTACAGCCAATAAAAAAGCAATAATCACAAAATTATATTGACTTTTCAAAAAATATATAGCTATTTTCAAGATATTTTTAACAGGTTTGCTTCCTTATAAATCTTCCAAGAACACAAAAGAAGGAAAGTAATTATGATACACTGTCTCGGGAATATCTGGGGCAAGCGAACGAAAAAAAAAGTCCTGCGCAAGTAAGAGGGGAAGTAAGTGCACGGAGGGGAAAACGCGGCTGCAGCTACCAGCCGTTTGCAGCAGCACGCACTGCTTTGCTCCTCCTCCTCTACCGTCATGTGCGGCCTTGCTACACAGATTCCCGAGACGGAGCGTAGTACCGCAATAGGTTCATGGTGGTTTGAATTCTTTTGGATTTTGGTCAGGGGTCCAAATGTGTCGATTTTCGCGTTTAACTACAAAAAACGAGATTCTTTGAATGGCAGCATCTTGCGTCTGTTGATTTACGGGATCGTTCAAGGAAAAAGTTTCCCTATGTTGCAAAAACATTATTTCTTAAGTTATAGACAAAAATCAAGTTGCATCAAGTAGCATGGTCTTTTCTCACTTTTCAACATAATTTACAAGGCGGCACAAGCATTTGTCCCATCCAGGCACGTATCCAGGAATTCCTTTCGGGGGGGGCTCAACACCATTTTTTAAGGGGTATAGTAAGAACCTCACAATTGTGTGTTTAAGACCAGAAGTGGCAATTGGGTTCCAAAATGGAAGGGGGGGGGGGTGCGGAGGGCGTTGCAAGGAAAGTTTACTTTCTCTTGGTAGCCAAGGCTTAACATTAAGAGGTCATAATGTTGAGGCAAAAATATAAAATTGGGGAACAACTATCTCTTAAATCGTTGCCACTGTAAGGCTGTCATTTTAATCAGAACGTGAAATCGGAACATTTTTTACCACTCGACTCCTCTGTTTCCATGCATTAATATGGTGTGCCGGAACCATCTCAGTATGTGTGTTTGTCCATTTCATCTCATCAGACATAAAAACATCTGTGGTGTCTTTGAGTGTTTTTACGAAGCTGTTACACATGCACTCGACAACGCGAGATTCAAATTGTGGGCTGCGAACTGGACGCAGACAGCTCTCGAATATTTCTCTCTGATTCGAGCCTTAACACCACTAACGTGTCTTGTCCTCCCATTTTTCAGCTCTTATAAAAGCCGAAACCTACCAAATTGTTCAGATTCAGGCCTTAGCACTCACAAGTGTTCAAAAATGCCTGTCACAGCTTCCGCTGTCTTGTCATATATCGGCACGAAACAAAGGAAGTCTTCTCGAATACAGGTGGATCACGAAACAATTAATGCACAGTGAAAACCCTTCCGTTCCCAACACATCTAATGTTTCGTCTCCCAGTATGATCAAATGCTTACTCATTTATCTCCAGTGTAGTGCCCAAGGGAGGTTTGATGAGGTAATAACCCCATTTGACCCAGTATTCCTCCTCTCCCTTCCTAAAATCCTGGGCACGCCTCTCTTTATCTCGGACATTTTTTAAAATCAACTCACCAGAAGTTTTTATCATCGTATTGGAGATTGAAGTAAGATGTGTTCCTCCTGCAGGTTTGGATATGATCCTTTAGGGTGCTGTCGTCTGCCTGCCTTCACACCTAACCTTAACAAGACCCTAATTTTCCATCCTTGTGACTTGGATTTTCAAGACTTATTAGGAAGGTTTCAGACCGAAGGGACACGCGATACATGTCGATTGGAATGGGCCAATCAACAGCAACGTTTCACACCGTGGCGACACAAAAGGCCGCACAAACCTAATTTCGATTTGTGAAATCCTCAGGCGACAGGGTGTGAAATCTCCCTTATTAGACCACTGTCATTGTCACCTCGAAGTAGTAGCTCTTGTTGACCGCAGAAAAAATTATCCTCAACCGGTGATAATGGTCCTCAGTTTTCTTCTCTCTCCTATATTTTCTGTGCTTGTTCACTATACAGGCAACACCTTACAATTTGATATACACCGGACATGTACTATGTAGACATTTTAACGAAAAATCGGTTGAAGTCAAGGATGGCTAGGTGGCTCAGTTGGTAGAGCCTTGATTTGGGTCCTGATAGAGCCTGCAATTTCCGCCTATAATGTCTACTTATGCAACATCTTCTTGCTTTCTCTTCTCGACATTCATAAAATTTTCGGCTCTCTTTATGGTAGTTAAGTGTTTGAATGTGTTTCGAACCCAGTAGGCTTAAACAAAAGTATTTTTTTATACCATGAAATTCTCGGACTGCATATACGAAATTTAGTTCTGGCAAAACTAAATCATCACTCAAAACTTTGATTTTCAGTTGATCTATGCAGCTTATTTCTGTTTTAATAAACCACTCCAATATCCGGTACTGCTGAAATATTCACTTTAGAGAGACCTTTGATCTCTTCGGCCCTCGAACCGAACTAGCACTACACTGAGGCCCCGGAAATTCTGCTGTCGTCAATGTCTTCATTTTCGAATCACTATATCTTATAAAGCAATCAGAGGACGCTGACTGATCTGATCGCCAATCGACTGTATGAATTGTCACACTTACCTCTGAAATCTCATTAACCGATTCTTGTACAGATCAACCGAAAAATTGAATCCGCGTATTTATATCCTCATTATATTCTAGAACGTTCCGCAGATAAAACGATTCGTTAATATCGCCAGTAGTTCACTCCTTCTATCATTCAAGAACGTACCCCCTCCCGCCTTCCAGAGATTAGGAATTACAACGAATCGCCCTAAGTGTGGCGCTACCTTTGTTGTGCAGCTTCCAAATGCTGACAAATATCTACATAGTGCTCAAGTGCGCTGCGAGAACACCGAAAGCACAAGAAAAGTGTACGTGCAATATTATCAACAACAGGGTTATACAACATTCTCCATCTTGCCTCGATAATTGTCTATCTCCTTAAATCATCGTCACATTATTCAGAAAGCCAAAAACCTGATTTTATCTAGTGTAAAATAAAAAAAATCCTGAGGGGGGGCTCGAGCCACCTCAACCCCAGCTTGGATACGTGCTATTAACAATAACAGGGTTATAGATCATTCTCCATCTTGTCTCGATAATTATTTCTCCAAAATTATCATCACATTATTCAAGAAGAAAGAATCCTAGTTTTATCTAGTGTAAACAGAAAAAAATCCTGAAGGGGGGCTCGAGCCTCCTGATTCCCACCTTGGATAAGTGCTATTGACAATAATAGGGTTATAGAACACTCTCCGTTTTGTCTCGATAATTATTTCTCTCAGATTTATAAATTTATTATCTTCACATTATTCAAGACGCCAAAAATCTAATTTTATCTAGTGTAAATTGAAAAATTTCCTGAGGGATAAGGGGCTCGAGCCATTAACTATAACAGGGGTATAAAACATGTTCCGTCTTGCCTCGATAATTATTTCTCTCCTTAGATTATTTTCACATTATTTAATAAGCCAAAAACCTAATTTTATCTAACGTAAACTGAAAAATTTCCTGGGTAGAGGGTCTAGCCCCCTGTGCCCCATCTTGGATACGTGCTATTATCAATAACAGGGTTACGGAACATTCTCCGTCTTGCCTCGATAATTATTTCTCTCCTTAAATTATTGTCACATTATTTTATTTCACACCACAAGAAATCAAAAACCTCTTTTTATCTAGTGTAAACCTAAAACTTTCGGGGGGGGGGTGCTCGAGCCCCCTAAGCCCCCCCCTCTGGATACGTGCCTGGTCCCATCGTTGCAAAAGTTTTTGAAAGCCATCTGCAAAAAATTCGGGGTCCAGGGAACGAAGAACACTTTTCATGGCTGTCTGAACCTCCAAATCAGTGTGAAAACGTTGACCCTGCAGCTGGGACTTCAATGCAGGAAACAAGTCACTCTGGGTCAAGTCAGGGCTTTCCCATTTCATTTCTCGAAGTTTATCCTGTTTAGTGCTGCCGAATGGGGACGAGCATTGTCATCCAAAAGAATGACACCAGCAGAAAGGAGTCCAGGACGTTTGCGGCGAATTGCTTTTTTCACTTTCTCCAGTGTTCGGCAATAACGTGCAGCATTGACTATTTCCCCTTTCTTCAAAAACTCTGTGAGCAATACTCCACACCGCCAAAACACGTTGTTCCGCCATGACTCGCTACTCCTATTCAGCAAGGTAGATAGAGATTAGGTAAAGCCATCCGAAGATTGCCGATCTTGCACGAACGCGTGACGTCACCAGAGAGGGAGTGAGCTCGGCTGAAGCAGACGGCTCCTAGCATTTATATGGGAGATTCAGAGAGCGAAAGTATATTATTACTTTTAGGAGGGGGAAAATATTAATTGTCATCCTCCAAGATGGTATTGAGGCATCCTTTTAATGATTAGTAACATAATTGAAAACGCGCTACTTTTAGAAGGGGGCAAAGTACATGTGCGAACGAAATATTAATTTGACTTGGAAGTTTCTTTTTTCGAACAGGAAAAATGCTAGGAGCCGTCTGCTTCAGCCGAGCTCACTCCCTCTCTGGTGACGTCACGCGTTCGTGCAAGATCGGCAATCTTCGGATGGCTTTACCTAATCTCTATCTACCTTGACTCCTATTTCTAATCTGTGCTACTCCTTATGACCAGGGCACGTTCCTCACTGCATGACTCACGCTAATCACGTGCCGCGCATGCGCGGTAGCCCGCACGAACATTGCATTGTGTGTAAATGTAGAGGAAAGACGAAAGAACACTTTGCTAGTTTCATTTCATTTATCGGGCTCGTACTTTCTCAAAAAAAAAAAAAAAAAGAAAGGAAACTTTTTCCTTGAACGAGCCTCGTATTTGAGGGGCTACAAGGGGTAGGGGGTTTAGGGGGTTCTGCATCTTTCCCGAAAATTGTGGATGGCGGGTACCAGGGGTGCACACAGAAGGGATTCATGTCGCGGCCGCGTCATGGGATTTTTTTGGGGGGGACAATATTTTATACCACTTCTATATAGTATCTTCACACAAAAATAAAGGGGATCGTTTCGTTTGATTGGCTTGTTATTGATTTTTAGTTATGGTTATTATGTAATTTTTTTTATCTACCTGTGGGTGATCGCGGCGATGAGGTTGAAATGAAACTCCACCTCTTATGCCTTTAGAATCGGTTTGGAAAAGGGGGGGATAGGCTGTTCGCATTAATACAAGGTTAGTCAAGCAGACAAGTTATTAAGAATAAGGTTAAGTACACTAACAATGGCAGTAAGCCTGAGCAGTTTTGTACGTTTTATGTTAGGAAACATGAAAGTGAGCCTAAAGTATCTAAAGTAAACATACGAGTATATTGCTTAAATATGTCTGAATTATATTCTTCCGCAAATTTTGTCTGACCAAAATAATTTGAGTAAATAATTCGGCATAAAGGGGGGATGTTCCACCTTTTGGGGGAGTGCGTCATAGGACTTGGTGGGGGGGGGGAGATGGGCATCCCTGGTGGGTACAAAAAGCACCCCTGTAGTCCTCGTTCTTGCGCCAGTGCGTAACGTTTATATTTATAATACTGGAATAGATAGGTTAAAACAGGCCGATCGTTGAGTTTTGTTGTATCACATTTTTACAGACGAACGTGACAGTAATTGCATCCCTCTGACCCTATCCTATCGACACAGCAGCTAGCATAGACCTTTCTGTCTGCAGAATGTTTTCTGTGTAGCCATTATCGACCAATCGACTGCTTTCGATTGTTGCTTCGATCAGGCAAACACATATCCTAATCAAGGCGATTTGTGGCGATCTGATTAGTGTATTCTCCGAGTCCACGAAATTTCACATTGATACACTGATTTACCGTCGTGGCCGTGCGGTAGGAGCAAACTTTGGACTTCGACCACGGGAGGCGCGCAGGTCAGAGTCTCCTGGGGGAAGAGTAACAACGTACGTGCCAAAAAAGTAATGAAAATTAGATATCTTAGTAAAGTTTAAATAATCTTCTGCACCTTAAAAGAAATTCAAACGTGAGACCCTCATACCATAATATCAGTTGCGTGTAGAATGTTTTCCCCAAGCTTTCAGCATTTGGTATTTTTTATTTGATCTGTCCTAACATTTGAGAACGATCCTAGAAAAAACATATTTTTCTGTAGTGGTATTAAAGTATTTAATCCAGGGTTTAGCAAATTTTTTGCTAATTCCACCCCACTAGTAGATCTACGTTTAGAGACATACAAATGTCCTGCAGTCCAGTAGCGACAATTCGGCGCCAAAACTAGAGGGGCAAGGACAGTTTACTTTTTCTTGGTACACAAGGCTTAGTATTAAGAGGCAATAAGTGCCCTCAACCCCCCCCCCTCCACGCCCCCAATCGCCGCCGTAACTGTCATTAGCTTTAGTTTTGTGATCACATTCAAAATCATCTTATTTTCTGCAACGAGATGAAACTCTAATGTAAGTTTGTGTTGTACTCCTCCTTGACGTTATACACTCTGTAAAAAAAAAATAGCATCACTTCATTATTTTTGGTCTTCAGAATTTCGTTCGTGAATTATCAGTTGTTTTACTGATTTAATTCGACTTCTCGATTTGTTTTCCTAACAATTATATAAAACACCATATCTGTACAATATATTTTTATTATTTAAGTCATAGTTACGTACATAATGCACTTGACAGAACTAATATCAAAATTATTGCAAATATAGCTTGTGGAACGTTTTTGCACAAAGACAATTTTTACAAGTAAAAAGATTGAACAAAGGTTTTAAATGCATCATGATATGTTAATTTGAACTGATAGTAAGTAAATACATTGACTAGGACTTAGTGTGGCCACCTTTGGCCTTCCTAAATGCTTCCAACCTTCGAGGCATGCTATGAATGAGATTTTGACAATATTCGACCTCAATTTCATTCCAAACATGTACAATTGCTGCCATAAGTTCATCTTTTGACCTGTACGTCTGATTACCAAGTTTTTTGCACATCATAGCCCACAGGTTTTCTATAGGATTCATGTCTGGAGAGTTGGGCAGCCACCAAAGTCTTTCAATATTCATATCATGAAACCAGTTATTCACCACCTGAGCACGGTGACAGTTTGCATTATCGTCTTGAAAAATAAAGTAGTCCAAATTCTGTCCAGAAAAATTATCTCCTGCAGTTTGTAGAATTTTCCGATTCAGGATTTCCAGATATTGATCAGCCTTAACGGTCCATGTGCAAATATGCATCCTGCCAATCCCTTTTGCAGAGAAACATGCCCAAATCATAACACTGCCACAAAACTTTTGAGTTTCTAAAATACAAGATTTTGCAAGTTCTTCTCCCTTCCGCATCCACAGTTTAACTGAGCTGTCATTCCCCAGCAATTTAAATCATTTTTCATCAGAAAATATCACATGTTCCCAATCTGTATCATTCCATGCGCCATAACGTGTGACAAACTCATGTCTAACTTTTGCATGTGCGTCAGTTAGTCTGGGTTTTTTATGTGGGACGTGTTTAGAAACACCCTGTTTCTTTAGTCGGGATACTACAGTAGCATGAGTAAGATTAACTCCCACCTTATTTTGTAGTTTATGTGCAATTTGGCGTGAACTCATTCCTCTGTTCTTCAGTGCCATGTCCTTTATCATACGATCCAGTCAAGGTGATGTATTTTTTCTTTCTGCCACAGTGACTTCTCAGTGATGATTTTCCATGTTCTTGTTACTTTTGCAGGCAGCGGCTAACTGTGGATTGATGCATTTGAAGTTGTCGATCAATTTCTCTCTGAGAATGACCATCCATATGCAAAGCAAGAACCATTCCTTGCTTACGTGGGTTTTTTTCGAGAAAACATGCTCAAATACACTACACACCACCAGAACACTTCACAAATATGATAACGTATCCAAACTGTCAATAATGAACATGTAGTTGCAACATAAAACACGTCACAAGTTGCACTACTAACAATCGTTTTACAGATTCCTGACAATTGAGTACAAAGCCTTGCAGCAGTAACTGATTGCAACACCCTCTAGCGGACACTCCAAACACTAAATCAACAAAAGAATAACACCACACTACGCAGTGATACCAGACCAATACTTCAATCAATTGATTTCAAGTTGTGCAGGAAAGATGCATGCATGCGAAACTCAAAATTTTCAACATCCGTAATAAGAATACAGTGATGCTATTTTTTTTTACAGAGTGTATCTCTCAACCCATTCTCATTATCCTTGATTGGCCCACCTGTATTAATGCACCTTGATCGACCCACATCCACGAAAGGTTTTTCTAGTGAAGGCTAAAAGTTCACAGTGTACAATTTCTTTATTGATCGGGCAAGTTGCAAAACAAAGCAAAACTTAATTCATCCTTAAAGGCAGAAGCTAGTATGAAAAGGGTATTGCTTTCTATTTTTCGCTTTCACACAGCAGTGTTTACCAAAATGTGAACTCCCCTTTTAGCAAGAAACCAAGCAAACATTCAGTATAGCAGTATGTCTATGATTCAGTACATGGCGTGAGATCATAAAACTCGTGAAGCGATCTTATCAGACATCGTAAAGGAAAGAAACGGAAGTATGACACACATTGATCAGGAAAATACGACGCGTGCACGAAAACAAGAAACATGTGGAGGAAGTTTTTACGTTATACAAACGCCATGAAAGTCAATTGAGGCTGTCTGTAAAAATTACATTTCGCTCTAACTTTTCTAAATATTATGCAACTGTAGTGACGCCATCAGTGCTCTACAGAAAGCATCTCTCTCAACAAAAGGGCGGGGGGATAATTCCAAGGCAATAAAACCACCCCATCTGAGCAAGTTTAAAGACTCGGAAACCATTAACGATGCATTGGTGAAACTTTGTGGAATGAAGGATCCAAAAGGAACCATAATTATAGCAATCAGATCTGTATATCTCTGAGTAATTTTGAATTGAATTGTTGTTTTAAGTTCACTATGCACAGAAAGGCTAATCGGGGCTGGACCTACAGTTTAAAGTGGGATCCGAACCACTATGTGCCTCCACCGGGTATCGAACCCGCGACCCCTTGATTACAAGGCGATGACGCTACCACTGCGCCATCGGGAGGGCTATCTCGTAACCCATCAATATTTCAGAAACTACTGAGGCTATATGAATAAAATTTAATAAGCACACGTTCTCTTTTCCGTGGACATGTACATTTTAGTCGTATGTCCGTTTCACTGAAGAATTTGAGGGGAAACGTAAGTGCCCTACATTGTTAACAGCAGATAATTTGGTTTTAAATTCTGGCCAGGGTATGGGTGTTCTTTGCGAGGTCCCTTCATCAATCCAATCACATCATGAGTAGTACTCATCGTCGCGATTAGCCAAAAGTTACAGAAAAGCGGCGCTAAGTGATAAAAATCAAATTTGTTTTAAGAAAAATATGGCTTTAACCCTAGAAAGGCAACGTGGGGTCATATTCGACCCCAGGTATCGTATTTTGTTGGTATTTGTTTTTATTTTACCTCACCGTGACACCAAAATTCGTGACTTTGTCACGACCACTGTCCCTTAGCCAAGCAGCGAACATATTTATCGTAGAATCTAATTTGTCGAAAGCATTGCCTGTGCTCAAAAGGCATTGCAAGAGCAAACTATTTTCTTATGCTGGTTTTAACGAATCTATAATCTCTGATAATGAAAGCATTCCGCTCTTAAGTCAGAAGGCGAAGGGTCGGGAAGTTGCTAAGGCTTTTGCGATACCCAAGCTCTAGAAAGTTTATGGTGCATTCACGGGCAAACGACTTGAACTATTCTCTCTCTGTAAGTAAATGAATCAGGTTCATACGTAGGGGAGAGCCATGGCCCGCTCGAACTATGAAAAATTTAAATGTGAGCCTATAACATCAACAATTTTTAAAATTTGTAAAAATGTCGATTTTTGAACTTGCATAAATGAATGGGTTTGTTATGGAAAGAGACAGTCTCCAGAAGTCCACAACCCTGCAATATTGGGTAGTTTTAGTTTTGTAATCATTGATGCCATTGATTTTAATCCCTGCCAGAGTTTTTCGAAGCAGTTGTGATGCGAAAATCTCTAGTTTTTTTGTTTGCTTGTTCGTCAACTCACATGTTCTTTATAAGAATAATAATTGCTAATACGTATAATTTAATTTATAAATGTATTATTTTCTAAACATAGAATTATCATGGCTATTCACTGGTGCTGGTGTAAGAAAATTAAAGGAAATTTGAAAACATTGTTAATTTTTGGAACATAGTAATATTCGAATACCTCTGAGAAATAAATGTAAACAACTGCGTTGCTGATTATCGGGTCAGGGGAGTCTGTTGTTCAGGTGATTTTTTCCGTTGGACCATAATAATGCCACTCTACAGTTGCACGTTCAGCTCTAGCTGTAATATTACCATAGCATTGGCGTTCGTATCCAATACTCCCAACAGCATTTCGCTGACCAACGTGGCGGAGTGGTTAGCACAGCATACTAGGACGCCAAAGGTCCTGGTTTTTAATTCCGGCCTGGGATCTTGGTTCTCATCATCGCGATTAAACAAAGTTGGAAAAAAGCGACGTAAAATAACCTAATTCAACCCCACCGCATTTCGGATCTTATCTCTCTGTTCCTTAATTTCGGGTAAGGCCCCCTCCCCTAAAACAATCCTGGGTACAGACCTGAAAGAATGCAGGAATCGAAGATTGGGTTCAAAGAATATCACGAAGAAAAATAAACTTCTAAAAATCACAGGCAGGCCATCTTCGGTTTCTTGATGACCCAGAGTGGCAGGACAAACCAGCCAAATATTATCGTTCACAGGTATCTAGAAGTTGTGTAACATTAACTTCGATCGTTAATAACATGCAAAGCGTAGGAAATATCCACTACAAAGCCTTGTCCACCGACAAGTTTGATCCCCCTTCCAACTTTTCCCCACACTAAGTTTCGCAACCGGTTTCAAGTGATTTGGATAAAGGAAGAAATGGCAAAATTTATTCTAAACACAACTGAGCAGATATGGTGTGGCATGCAGTGGTGCAGAAACGAGAGGGAAGAGAGTCAGTCTCAAGACTCAAAATTTATGTCAATATGTATTGGATTTTGTGGTTGTTTGCGATTGCCGTAACTGTTTCACCATACTGATTTTTGTACGGATGCAGTAGACGTTATTGCTTATAAATGCTATATTTGATGAATACACATGATTACATACACAAACTAAGAAGTACAACTAGATTGTGTTCCCGCAACACACACGCACGTCTTCGTAGAATGTTCCACTGCTGCCGACTGAGACTGACTTGAGGCAGTGTTGCCAACTGTACACGATGCTTCATGGCGTGCTGCAAGTCCCACTAAAATACACTGATTAATGATTAAAACCTGAACATTCTCCCCCCTCCTTGATTTACTAAATCAACATAAAACACTACAACAAATTATTTCTCTGTTGGAAAAGGGATAAGTTTATGAATTGGTCTTTTAAATGTACCCTGAGTAGTGCGAACGTTCACTACTCTCACAAGTTTATCAGATCCTGTGTAGACCTCTTCGATGACTCCAGTCCTCCATGTGAGGGGTGGAACATGGTCTTCCTTCATTAGCACCAGCATCCCTGGTCGGAGATTGGGTTTGGTTGTTGTCCATTTTGTTCTCTGCTGCAGGTTGTTGAGATAGTCCCTTGACCACCTCTGCCAGATGTGTTGATAGATCCGTTGAATCCGTTGCCACCGATCCAGACGATTTTCTGCTATATGTGTCACATGAAGCTCGGGAAAGGATGTTAGAGGACTACCTGTTAGGAAATGACCTGGGGTGAGATAACTATTGTCAGTAGGGTCATTGGACATAGCAGTGATAGGACGTGAATTTAAACAGGCTTCGATTTGACAAAGCAAAGTTGAAAGTTCTTCAAATGTGAAATGCTGATTCCCAGCTGCTCTTCTTAAGTGGTGTTTCATTGATTTCACCGCTGCTTCCTGCAGGCCATTGAAATGGGGCGCATGTGGAGGTATGAAATGCCATATGAATTCTTCTGATGCTGCATACTTGTGTATTTCAGTCTTGAATTTTTGAGACTCAAAAAGCTGACGCAATTGTTGTAGTTCTCTGTAAGCTCCAACGAAGTTTGTTCCATTATCGCTGTATAAATTTCTACATTTTCCCCTTCTTGAAGTAAATCTCCTTAGAGCTGCGATAAAGGCAGATGATGTTAGATCTGAGACTAATTCTAGATGTATAGCCTTTGTAGTGAGACAGACGAAGACTGCTACATAACATTTTCTCGAAATCTTGCTTCTTGCATTTCCTGATTTCACATTAAATGGACCAGCATAATCCACTCCTGCATTGAGGAATGCTCTACCTGGTTGAAGTCTTGTTGATGGTAGTTGACCCATTAGTTGCTCTGACGCAGATGAGTTTAGCTTGAAGCAAGGTAAACAATTATGTATAACCTTCCTGATGACTTGTCTTGCTCTCGGAATCCAGTATTTTTGGCGAAGTGAGGCCAACAGTAGCTGCGAGCTCGCGTGAAGTAATCTCTGATGCTCTGCTAGTATAATGAGTCTTGTTAAATGATGCTCTGATGGCAATATAAGTTGGTGTTTGCTCTCATAGGGTATTTGAGCATTTTGTAGTCTCCCACCTACTCTAAGCATGCTGTTTTCGTCTATGAATGGATAGAGACTTCTTAATGGACTATCCCTTGCCACTTGTCCATTGCGTTGAAGCTCCTGGAATGCTTCTCTGAAAACATCTTGTTGTGTTGCCTTGATTATTGCTGCCAGGCTGAATCTCAAATCGTTTGCTGTTAGCTGCTCTGTTTTCTTGTTTTCACGATTCTTTGTGTTGTGAATGAAACGCTGGCAATAGGCAATGACTCTAACTAGTTTAGATAATGACGAAAATTTGTGGATGAAGGTCGTCGATGGAACTTGAATGACTAGTGATGTGACCCCCTTTCTTTCTTCTGTAACTTCTTCTTTCTCTGTGTGTGACGAAGAATTTGGCCATGAAGAAGATTCTTCACTCAAGAATGTGGGTCCATTCCACCACAGTGTATTGTCTTGCAATGCGGCCGGTTCTACACCTCGAGATACAAGGTCCGCAGGATTGTCATGTGATGACACGTGTCTCCATTGTGAAGGACTTGTTGAATCTTGAACTTGTGCCACCCTGTTGGCGATAAACGTTTTCCATTTGTTTGGTGGCGATGACAGCCATGCTAGGACTATCTTCGAATCTGTCCAAAAATATACTTGACTGATTGCAAGATTGAGTACCGCTAATACTTTCTTCATTAATTTGGCAAGTAAAACTGCTTCACATAGTTCCAGACGTGGAAGTGTAACCTGTTTTACTGGAGCCACTCTTGATTTGGCGCAAAGAAGTTTAACTGCAACATCACCACTTCTGTTTGTTGACCTAACGTAGATTGCTGCACCGTAAGCCTTTGTAGAGTGCCACACACGTAAATTTGCCGTTGCGTAGAAACGAATTTTCGTTTCGTCTCCCTCTCTCTTAGCATCATGTGTTCTACCCTGCTCGAAAACCTTCGCTATTGTTGCCATATTGTCATTCCATTCCTGGACACACTCGCGCAAACATCATTGAAAACAATTGAATAGCGCTCCAGCTCGCGGTTCCCACCGTTCGGTACGGACGCTAATGTGGCAATATAGCACGGCGTAGTGCTTGCTTCTTTTATGCAGTGCATGTTCATTGGCTAGCTAGTAACTAGTGTTGCCAACTGTAATAATGAAGCACTATTTCTGTCACGGAAGGGGAAAAGGCAGGTAAAGTGGCGGTGAGTTTTGTTGGATTGGAAGCACCATATTTTTATTTTATACTAAGTATTTGTCCGGTTTGACGTTGTGTGCGTGTATTGCGTGTGTGTATGTAAAAGTGTGTGTTTGCTAATGAACGTTAAATTCCATAATGCCTCCAGTTCTGTCGAAGTTGAAATCAAAAACCTTGCATAGCCAAGCTCGGGAAATTCTAAGCAACGTGCACGAGTTCATGAAGGAGGAAGCCAGTCATGGTGTTAGCATCTCAATAAAGCATTTTGGCAAGAGAGCAGCGAACAGCAGCAACAAATTGTTCATATTTCATAATTTTGGAATTATTCAAAATAAATAAATTATGTGGCTCCAACATCATTTCAACTCTGGCTCCGGCACGTGTTCTTGTAGAAATTGCATAGACGAGGCTGTCATTTTCGCTGCTTAATGCAATACATATTGTTTTCTGTGTTAAAATTGCCATGCTTTGATGGGTGACCAAGTTCATAGCAGGGCCGGTGGAAGGGGAGGGCGTACCGTGCCATCGAAAGAGCGGCAAACTTTGAAGAGAAGAAAAAAATAAGCCTATTGAAAACTGTTATCGAGCGAGATATTCTTTTGCGCTGAATAGTATTGAAATAGCATAAGAAGTCTCTTTATTTATTTTATATTTTGATGTTTTAGTTAGGAATATATTGATTTTCAATTTTCCGTTGCTGCGTAATGACCGGGGGGGGGGGGGGTCGAATAGAGCCGCCACCTCCCAGGGAGGCAAAATGACTAGCGCCGGCCCTGGTTCATAACAAAAGAAAAAGCCGCGCAGCTTATCGTCTAGTGGCAGTATATGTACTTGTTGTTGTTGTGGAAGCCGGCATCCTTTGTAAATGTACAACAAAGGCAACCGACTGTCGCCGATCTCAGAGAGGAAATAATAATACTGCTTGAGGAGGAGTGTTATGGTGCAATTGTAGCGGTTTAACACGTTGGCATGTTATTATCTGCCGTTGCAGTTCCATACCAGTGTATACGGGTTTTGGGAGTGAAAAGTTAGAACGCCACCAGTGCATTAATGCAATGAAAAATAATATATGTATATATATATATATTTATTTTGTTTGAAATCACTCAAATAAGGAATCGTATGAAGAAGTCTTCTTTGCAGCATTTTTGGTAATTTTACTTATGTGTTAGTTCATATTTTGCGAATTCTTAGTCCATATGTATGTAGCTACATACAAAGCCACTTGTTAGTACATATTAATCCTAGTCCTGGTATAATGCATGACGTTTAAAACTCAACGTTAAATAGACCTGAATTCTCTAATTTTCTTGTTGTACGTAACAGCTGTGCATCGGCGCACTGCAGCGATTTTTCTATCTGCTCCATTAGCAACACTGCTTCTTTAGTTGTTTCGCGCATCGCACGGCAGAATTATCTGCGCTGGACTATGAAGCTGTATGTCATTGATTTTTCCTTCAATCAAGATGAATCTACTGACTCGTATATCATTGATGCGTCGTAGGTTTCTATACAACTGCAACCATTGCTGCAATAACGTCGGTGGTAAGCTCTCGTCCCAATCGATGCGTTGAAACCACAACTGTTGTAGAAATGCTTTGAAACTGATGACTACAGGACTGACCAATCCAAGAGGATCGAATATTGAAGCGATTATTGACGTTACTCTTCTTTTGCTTATTTCTGCTGCGTGGGCAGATGTTGATGCTGCCTTGTTGGCGATTAAGAATTTGTCTGTGCCTGGATCCCAGAGTAGACCAAGAGTTTTGACACCTTTATCCTTATCTAACTGAAGTGGTAACTGCAATTCTCTCTGGCTATGAGGTACTGCCTCTAAAAGTGCGGGATGGTTAGAACACCATTTTCGAAGATTGAAACCGCCACTTCGTAGAAGATGGATTAATTCTTGTTGTAATTTCAGTGCATCCTCTACACTGTCGCTGCCTGATAAACAATCATCATCTTCCCTTACAGCTCTTGCTCCATTCTGATACACGTGTTGTTGCTGTTCGGCTAGCATGTGTGTACACGCTGTTGCGAGGAATGAAGCTGGTTTTGTGCCATAAGTCACCGTTAAAAGTTCATAAGTGTCTACTGGGCTGTCTGATGAGTATCTCCAGAATATTCTCTGCAATGGTAAGTCATCTTCATGCACCATAATTTGGCGGAACATTTTCTCCGTGTCTGCCGTAAATGCTATGCTGTGTGTGCGAAATCGTAGAATGATGGAGTACAGATCTTGTTGCAGAATTGGACCTGCTAGTAAAATGTCGTTAAGTGAGTTTCCAGATGTAGTTTTGGCGCTGGCATCATAGACAACTCTGGTCTTCGTTGTGCTGCTGTCTGGCTTGAATACTGGATGATGAGGCATGTAGAATACTTGTGTGTCATCATTGACTGTGTCTGATTCTAACTTTCTCATGTGTCTTAAATTCTCGTATTCCTTCATGAAGTTATTGTAATCTTCTCTCAGATCTGGCTGCCTCTTCAATCTTCTCTCCAGTTGTTCCAATGTACTCATGGCTTGCTGAGTTGAATCTCCTAAGTGTGGATGATTTGGGCGTTTATGTAGACGTACTATGAAACGACCATATTCGGATCGCGTTGTATTCAATTTAAAGTGCTCTTCACATAGTTCTTCTTCCTTAGATCTGTGTGGTGACTCTATTCCTTCCAACTCCCAGAAGCGTGCAAGTTGTTTTTCCAAACTGTCATCTGTTCTTGCAAAACATGCCGTGATTGATGAGTTGCATTCTTGAGGCATGGATCCACCTAGTATCCATCCAAGTTGCGAATCTTGCAGAACAGGGTAATTGCCTTCTCTACTTAGACAGTAGTATAATTGATGCTATAACTGGCGCACTTATAGCGTAGAAAAGAAGAGCTCATATGATTCAACAGCCCGATTTGCCCACACTTAAAATTATGCCAAGCTGCCTATAAGCCCCATTTCTTCAAGTGTGATATGCTCTCAATCCCAAAAATCTTGAATCCTAGTGTAGAAAAGAAGAACCCTCAATAGATAGATTTGCCCACACTTAAAACTATGTCAAGAGGGGGCATATAGCCCAATCGGCCATGTGTGTACATATTTAAATCTAAAGAATTTTGAATTCTAGTGTAGAAAAGAAGAACTCCCCTCAGACAGATTTGCCCATGTGTGTAAAAGCTACATCTCTCAGTTTGTTGTCCATAAACTTGTCAAAAATATGCCCCCCTTGATATTGTTTTGGCTACACTTAAAACTAAGGCAAAAACCACCCTCACCCACCCACACCCATTTATATTTACTTCCGGTCCGGTAATATGCAGAAATCTTCTAGAATTGCTCTGTGACTCTCTCATTTCTTACATCATAAATATATGATTTTTCCCCTATAAGAATAACACTACATATGGTGTCATCAGGGAGTGTATCGTGGAATTCACAGATAATTTTAATGTTTGTCCTGTCATTAACCACAACTTGTTTCCTTTTTGAAGTGTTGATGACAAACATGGGTCTCTGTGCTTTGAATTCATCTGGTGTGTAATACATGTCAGTATTGCCAGTAGTGACCCTTTTGTATGCTGTAAATGCTTCATATAATTTAAGGAAATCAATCATCCTTGGACATGTCTAAATTATAATTTTCTCTAGGAAATACCTCATTTCTGCCATTTTTAAGATATATGTTCTTGATGTTGCAGTTATCAAATTTACTTGAATTTTTTTCCTGATTATTGTGTCTTCCAGTCTGAAACAGTACCACCACAAAATCCGGCATGTCATATTGTATACTGGAGAATGAATTTGTAGCATCAAACTCATAATAAGTACCAGTGGCAGGCTTCTGTACACATTGATATGTATAAAATTGTAAAGGTACTTGTGGATTTTTTATTATATCTGCTTTGTATTTAAGAGCATAACTGGCTTCATATTCAACAACCGGGATTCTTAGCTCCATAGTCTGAATAAGGCACTTGCCCTCATCAGGTAGGGTATTAGGCAGAGCTTCCCCGGTAGAGTTTAATGAACTGTACCTCATCAAAGCATTATTATCATTGGCAGCTCTTCTAAATGTGATTCTTAAACCACCCTTCCACATAATATCTTTGTAATCTGAGAAGAATCCTGGCAACAGGCGCATGGGGAACAGCACTGTGTGGCTCTTGGATAATATTTTATCACCAGCTTCAAATCCACCTATTTTGTAGTATGATGCCTCGGTCTTGGATAATTTTAGTGTGGCCAAAGCTGTGGAGGTAATGCCGGGATAATCTACTCTGTTTATAACAACACCATGTTTTCTGATCTCAATTTCAGAGAACAGATGTGGCACAAAATTGTCTACCAATCTTATATTTGAATTTGCCGGATAATCTGTACCATCGAGCTTTACAACATCAAATTTGATGTATAGATCTGCTCTGTGGGGGTGTATAAAGCCATCCCCTACATCAAGATCAACCTCAATTTCTGTGTTGGGTTGATTTAAATTTGCAAATGTCCTCCTGTTTGGGGGGAATGATTGTAGCTCATAACTCTCAATATTTTCCATTTTCTTTGTATGTATTTTTATTAAAATATTAATTTCTATGATTGCAGTTGTTGTGGCTCCAGCAAAATCAACTAATTCTTCTTTTTCATTAGTGACCATCAACTCAATATTATCTATTCTATTATGGCACACAGGAAAATATAATGTTGGGGATGGAGTGTAGATGATCGGCTCCATGAATTCAGAGTTAGGTTTGAATGTTGCAATGATGCCAGTTTGTTTGTGAGTGCCTATGCCATTTGATTTGGTGATCATACCCTCGGCCACATTACAGTGAATATTCAGAGTCTCTATGGATAAGAATTTAGGTATATTAATAGCAGTGTGTTTGATGGCTGGTTCAAGTTTTGTGTTGTTCTCAAAGCCTAACAGCTCTCCTATAGTACCCAGAGCCACTGTTTCTGTAGCAGATACAATCTCTACTCTGTGAGTGACAGAAGTTTGAGTTAATACTATACCTCTGGGTAATTGAGCATTTAGAGTGGACAGATTATACTGCCCTGGAGTGATGACAATATTTTGATCACCAACTGCAATTTTGTTGTTGTGGTGTGTAATATTAGGGATCAAGTACATGCCATAAAATGCTCTGAGAGCTATTGTTTTGGGATACACTATATCATCATGTAATTTGAGTTTCAATATTGAATTTTGGCTGGTGAGATGGAATACCCCCATGATGTTTTAAATACCACAGGGCCTTTTGAAAATTTTCAATTGATGGTTTATTTATTTGTGACATATATCTAAGAACAGATAAACACAAATGTCCACAATTAACATCTTTGAAGTTTTGAACACGGGCATTATTGTAATAAAGATTAGTTGATTTTAGATATTTTACTAAATTTTCAGGTGGAACACCTCCAAATGAATCAAATACAAATGCCTCATTTTTTAAATATTTAAGATAACAGATCCAGTGAGTGCCCTGATTTTTGTACTTATCCAAATTAACTATGCCACACTCTTTGTTGAGTGGTTGTTCTGGTAAAGAATCAGACATGTACACACCTCTAAAATTTTTGATGCCCAGTGGCTTGATTAAAGCTTCAATATCTTGGTTTGTAAGCGGCTCTTGTTTTTTTAAACTTATTCATGGCTCTCTTAACACCTTTGCCTTGTTTCTCCATGGCCAGGTTATGGCGCTTCAATTCATCTAATTCTGCCCTATTTTTCTTGGCATCTATTACTGTTTTTGCTATGACAGCTGATCCCCCAGCCAAGCTCCCAACAGCCCCAAGTGCTGCTAAGATGGCCGGGATAGTAAATATGAAACCCCCCACATGTGATTTTTTTCTAGATTGTTGTAATTTTTTTAATTGGGGGGTACTAAGCAACAATTTCATACCATGGCCCTTGGCAATACAAGAATTTTTTTTCTTGCTCTGCTTTTTGGTTAAAAGACTATCAATAGTTTTAAGAGATTTAAGACCTGCATAAGGTATTTGATACATAACACCCTTGGCCTTCATCCTAGGTTTATTATATATATATTCACAACCCCCACCCCAGTTTTTGTTTGGTGTTCATAGCTATGGTGGTTCCCAATGCTGCTATTCTCTCACTCAAAGAAGCATCTCTGCTTACAAATCTACCAAATGGAGCCTCTTCTAATTTTTTGTCTGCAACATGTCTCTTGTCAAGATCAGAATGTGTGTTGTATGCTATGTCATGGTCTCTACAAGCAGCATCTAGGGGATTAACACCAGGATCACCTCTGTTTAATCTATGCTCCAATTTTGTGCCTGGACCACAATACTGATAGCCTGGAATGTGTAGTTCAAATGGCAGCTTGTTTATAATGTCATTAACCAGTTCCCGGCCCTCAGAAATATTCCAAAATTTAGGTGGTAAAGTATTAATAATTTTTATAAGATATCCAATCCCCTTAGTGTCATTTACTATAAAATTAGACAATTTGGTGCTTATCATGTCCATAATTCCAACCTTTTCATTGTAAAAATTGTGGTTGCCAGCATTTTCCTCCCCAGCTATCACCAATAACCTATCTACAAGTTTCCTGACATCATCAACCCACACAAAACTTTAGGCAGGGTGTTGTATTGTTTGATTCCACTGCCAGTCTTGATCTGTGACCATATGGGCTTGATTAAGTTGTTGTATTTTGCTCCACTGCTAAACTTGACTCTTTTTTGTGTGGGATCATTGTTCTGGTATAGAGCATCTGATTTTATTAATATTTCTTTGTAATGCTCATAATCTTGATCTGTATAGCTGCCAGGCCTTTTCCTAGTCATCAGTTCCCACAATCCAGGTGTGCCAGGATATTTAACAAAACCACCTTTTTCTCCAAGATGAGATTCTGAATATACAATTAGATCATCTCCCATAAATGTTACTCTGAAATTGCCAATTCTATGTATGATGCTACCATCACGCTCTGTGTCAGCATATAAGCCAAAAAACTCATCTTTGTTGTCTTTAGGTGTGCTTAAATATTTTTGAGCAAGAAGACCCAATTCAATAGGATCCTGAGTAGCTTCAATTCTTCGAGGAGCAACAGGACTAGGTGTATGAATACTAGAAAGTGGGGTGATTGGATAATCTAATATGTTCCTTGCAGCTACAGGTACAAGCTCTGTGATCAAATTTTGATTTTGCTCTGTAACAGTTTTGATATTTTTACCTAATTCACTAATAGCATCAATAATAGGCTGTTCTGTCTGTTTGTGTTGTTCATAAATTCCTCGGTTCTCTGATTTCCATCCCTTAAATCTTTTTACAAGATAATCTCTGAATTTAAGATCATCAATGATTGGCCTTTTCATGGTTATTTATATATGTTTCAATGTCTAGAAAATTGTTGATTTTATTTCTGTATTTGCCACTATTGGGTTTTCTTGTCATATCAATTGTGACAAACCCATAACTGTTTTGATTCCAGCACCTACTGCAAAACTTGGAAAAATCATTGTAGCTCAAGTCTCCACCTACATATTCATCATGTATGTGTTTGAGGTTGGTATGATCTTGATGAAACACACATATAAAATTGCTGTTGTCTCGGATCAGCTGCTTCGGTATTTTAGAAAAAGTCTGTGCCAGGTAGAAGCAATCTATATTTTTGTGTCGGCCCTGTGTAAAGAAATTTCTAACCTTGTTTTGATTATCCAGTATAATGTCATCAAACACAACAACAGAATTATCGAGACATTCATGAAGTGGCTTAACATCTGATTCAAAAGTGGCAATATCCAGTCCATCATATAGCTTCATCAGCTGCTGATATTTTAATTGTTCCAAGCTCTTAGAGAAAACATACAAGTGCCTGTTTTTCCAGTCTAACCAGTTGGGTGCCAATAAAAAATTATCAATCATTAGTGTAGTTTTACCACAAGCTGATGGCCCAACAATAAGACATCTAATATTATCAGGCAGCAACTTGCCATTTCTCTTAATCTGCTGTTCAGGTTCTGGCAGCCTCTTTATAACATCCCAGGTGTTCATAGTATCACTTTGTCTGCATCGATCCAGCTGTGTTCTGGAAGTCCTAGCCATTTGACAAATAACTTGTTGCCTTTTCTTCGGATGATTTTTTCTATGAGATATGTGGCAGGCTGTTTAGTTTTGTTGAGTTCTTCTCATAGAACCGGCCTTTGAGAATTTCTCCTCGGTGGTCTTTTATTATATATGTGTTAAGGGTCCCAGGTTTAATTTGAACCACTGTAAATAATTCAGTGCTCCAGTTTCTTGTAAAGCCTCTTTTGAATAAGTGCTTATATTTGCTGATTCTTACTTGATCACCCACCTTGTATTTGGCTTTTCTTGTTGTTGGCTGGTATCTAGGATAATAAACAGTCCTGATCAATTTTTGCTCATCAGATGAAGTTACTTCAGAGGGTTTCATGTTGATTGTGGAATGGACCGAGTTGTTATATTTATGTAGAAGTTCTGGAAGAATATTAAGCCATTTATAATTACCTTGAAGTGTAAATTGTTTATACATAAGATTTTTTAGGGTTTTGTTGAATCTCTCTACAATTGAGGCCTTGAGATCACTGTAACTCGAATAATGTTGTATTGACTGGCTTTTAATAAATTGTTGGAACACAGAATTATAAAATTCTTTGCCATTATCTGTTTGCATATAGCGCGGTGATCTTCCATTCTGATTGATGATTGTCCTGATGGCTTCTGTAACACACTTTCCAGTCTTGGATTTGAGTGGCACAGCCCAGGCAAATTTTGAAAATGTGTCTATTACAGTGAGTAGATACTTGTAGCCCTTGTTGATTTTGTTTAAGTTTTTCAGCTGTCCACTTGCCATCTCAATCAAGTCGCTCTGCCATAAATCATCTATGCCTTTTGTAACTACTGGCAGTCTCTTATAATTATGTTTGGCTTGTCTGTGTAATTCATCAACAATAATTTGTCTAGACATAATATGTAAACAAGAATATTGCAACTATGGGGTGTTCAGCAGCTGATACTACAGGATTTTCTAAATATAATTTGTCTCCTATTTGTATATGAAATTCCAGAGATCCATCATCTTCAGCATAAGATGTTTCTAATGTACTGGGATCTGTAAAATCCTCTAACTCTACACTGGTGATTTTTTGTTTGTTGTCAGCATTTGTTATTGATAAGGTAGGGTAGTGGTGTGCCTGTGGTTGTAGCCAATATTTGATCTTGATTGGTCTCAGTGTGCCCCCAACAAAAAACTGGTAATAAAATTGTGCAGGGGACAGCATATATATATTTTGCCACCTGGTGTAAATGGTGAATCATATTCTTTGTTGGGGATGCTGTACAATTCAAGAATTACTGTATGTTTAGGATTCTCGATTATGCCTGTTATTTCTTTTTCTGCTGTAAGCAATCTGCTTGTTACAGATTCAAGGTGCTCATTAATAGTCCTAACAACATCATCATGGCCTGGCTTGATTTTTATGTCCACAACAAGTTTCTTGTATTGTTGCACAATCTCTTGAAGCTGGGTGGCAAAAACAGACAGAGCATTTGCTTGATTGGATTCCATGGTCCCTAGCTGTTGCTTGATATTAGCTACAATTTGTTGCAAATTTTCAATAACTGCCAATTTTGAATTTTGAGCAGTAAGATCATGGACCTGTCTTCTGATATCCTCAAACAGGGCATGCAGTTCATTAATATGTTGATTAGTTGGTAGAGTGGCCACTGTCTGAGTAAGTTGTTTGATCTCTGTCTGGATATTCTTGATATCTTCTGATTTCAATATGCGATTCACAGCTCTCTTAATATTTTTAATTTCCTGTGATGTAGGCAGATTTGTTACAGTATTTTGCAAAGATTCAAGTGCCAATTTCACATTATTTAATTCAGAAGCATCAGCCACATTTTGCATAGCATTTTGGAGCAGGGCTATATCTGCCTGAGTGGGTGTTGATTGTTGTAAAATTTCAAGTTTTGTTTGGATATCATCGATCAAGTGATGAAAATGAGATAGCTCAGATTCAGTGTTGAGGTTTTCAAGCTTTGTGATCTGTTGCTGGACACTGACAAGTGTGTCTACAATACCAGGCATTCGGGTTTCTAGAGATTCTTGTACATTTGTCAAATCACTTTGCACTGCTGCTATTGTAACCTCAAGATGGGTTATAGTACTTTGAATTTTTCCAAAATCTTCATATGTTTCAAGTTGCAGCTTAATGTTGGCAACACTCCGAGTTATTGCACTCAAAGCATCAGAAGATGGCAAGTTGTTCATAAAATTTTCAAGTGTCTCAATTTTTTCTTTAACCTCGTCTATGGCATTGTTCAGAGGGTCCACATTAGGTATCTCCAGTGATTGAATCTGTTCTTTTAGAGTGGAAATCACTAGATCAAAATCTTCTTGTGGTTTTATGCTTTTGACAATTGTTTGGAGCTGTGTCTGGACATTATTAATCTGCTCTTCCAATTGTTGTTTCAATTGCTCAGAGTTGGTGGCCTGGGTCTTAAATTTGGCTTGAAGAGCTGCTACAGCTTCTTCTAAACTTTGAAAATTATCCAATGTGGCCAAGTCAGTATATTTTTGAAGCAGCAATTTGAGTTCAGAATCAATTTTAAGAAGAGCGTCCATGCATTGTGATTGCAAATTTGTAATTTCTAGTTGAAGACTGGCATTGAGTGTGGTTTGTAAAGCTTGTAAATCACTTCTTAATTTCTTGACTCTGACATCAAGCATCAAAATCTCATCACTGTGATCTTCATGCCTTGTATGGCCAAATATATCATTAGGCATTTTTGTTTTAGTGGTTATTTATTATTGAATATCTGATTCTTAATTCTATAAAAAAAGGTATAAGCTTGTCATATGATCCCGGGACCTCAATATATAAGCAGTCACCAGCAGAAACAGTATATACAGTGCCAGAAACCATGTTTGATTGCTTAATTCTATAAATATTTCTCCCTATTGAAATTTTGACATTACCCTCAGGGGTTGTAATAAATTGCAATTGACCACCTACAGGTAATTGGTAATGATTTAAATTATTGTTAAATATGTACAATGTTTTACCTGTTTCATCATCAACATCTGTAAGTATGCTGTTCAGATGAATAATTAACAAAGCACTTAGTTTAGATATTATATCAGAAGAGGGTTGTGGTGTTGGCAGGTCCATAATAGCCTGTTTTTTGAACCCAAATAAGTTCATAGGCATGTTTATTTATTTCAAATCATGCTCTGTAATTGGGCATTGATTACCACTTTTCAAATCACAATGCCCCCATGGTAGAGTATGTATGCCACATGACAAAATGCATCTCTTATCATCATGTGGGTCCAGAGCCACTTTTCTTACAATATTGCTAGTCAACAAGTGATCCACACTCTGAATTCTGGATTCTGATGTTCTGATTGTGCTACATGATTTGAGGCAATTTTTGTAATCTTCAAATTCAAGCTCTTTGTCTACAGTCACTCTGCCAATGCCCTTGGCCTTTTTGGCAACAGCACCACTACATGTTTCAAAACTGTACATCTTGGCCCTTAACCCAGCAAATGCCACAATAACATCACCAAGTGTCTCATCTTTTAACTTGCCAGGCACCTTTTTGTTGTGGGGTTTAATTTTTGAATGTTCAGTGGTATCAAAATATTTAAACAATTCAGGCTGTGCTATATCTTGATAAACATCTTCTGTTTGAATATCAAGAACAAAACTATCTGTGTCCATGTACATCAGTTTTACACGATCCTTATAAAAAGGCTTCAACACATTATAATACAATTTTAACATGTGTAATTAGGCCAATTCCAATATCACAGCCCCTACATAAATAGGCTTATCAAACTTAATCTTTGTTTTTTTCATATTAAAAAGTGCCATATGCTCATCATAAATTCTTCTGTAATTGAAGTTGGGCTTTGCTATCAATTTTTTGCTCCGGCTGGGGTCAGTAATTATTTTAACATCAATATGTTTTCTGACATTTTCTATTGTTTTGCCATACACAGAATTGAACATCAATTTAAACAAGGTCTTATCAAATTGGCTCATTGCAGATGTTCGAAGCTCTGTGTTTGTATCAATATATGGTTTCAACCATCTTGAGTGCCTGAACCTCAAAACTTGGCCAATTTTGGTCACTTGAACACCATGATTCATCAGGAACTGGAGGTTTTTGTAATATATGACATAATCCTGTTTTGGCTCCAGAGTCATCATCAATTTCTTCTGTTTAGAGCCAGGTGAGCACTCAACCTCAGGAATTGGGGGCAGATCAGAAAATGTGTTGTGTAAATTATCTGGAATTGTCAGATCAACCTCTAAGAACAGGCCATAGTTACTGTCATCAAAATCCTGAAGATCTTCAATGTTGAAATCTTCAACCCACTCAAGCCCTGCATATGGCAGTTTATCCATCATAGCATAACCATACAGGCTGTTTGCATCCACATAAAGTATATAATTTGATGGCAGTGCTGGATCATAATCAGGAATATATTTGTTATTTGCTCTGGCATATCTCTGAGAACATTGCACCATGCCTCCTCTTATACATTGTTCCATAAACAGATACATATCTTGATCCTGGATCAGATCCAATTGCATTTTAGTGTTTAAAAACATTGCAGACCATGCTAGGCCCGGAGCACTCTAAAAATACATTTGATCCAGCTTATAATTTTCCATGGAAGATTTTCTAAATGCCTGAAGTATATCAGCTAAGAGGGTCACATCAAGTTTTAAATATGCCTTGTGATAATCACCAAATGTCTGGCATTTTAAATTGTTCCACATCAACTGGGCATGGTGATAATCATCATCAGTAATTCCAGATGCTCTGATTTTGCTGTAAAACTCTTGTTGTGGTGGCAGAGAACACTCATCAAATTTAGAAAAATCTGTAACATAATCATATGGGTATACACCCTTCCGCCTAATTAATTTCAGGTCCTGATTTGGAAACAAAGCACATGTGATTTTGAATTGATCATCAGATAATTGAGTGGCCAGTGTAGCCAGGCTAGCCGATAAAATTCTGTATGAATCAAGAAATCTTAAGTGAATAGAAACACCATTAACTTTAATTATTTTGCTAATGGCTATATATTTCTCATTATTTTCTGCTAAAATATTTAAATTCTGCTTGTCAAACCCCTCGTACCTGATCAGATGATGAAAATCATAATTGGATGCACCATGGCAAAATACAGGGACAAATTTTGGTCTCTGGATCTTAATATTACAGCTATTACAGAGGGCCATTAAGAATTTACCATCTGTATGAGAATGGTGTTTCACCTTGATATTTGTATCTGAAAATTCACAATCACATACCGGGCATTTTTCTGCATTGTTGAAATCTTCAATCTGATCCTCTGTTAAAGGCAACATGGGTTTTGATTTTAATAAGACATTAGATGCTATGTCATGGCACTCATTTTCTATTCTATGTGCAAATTCTTTGATGGCATCTGCTCCCATGTATAAATATTCTTTACTAACAACACCATCCTGTACAATCACATAATAAAAACTAGAAGGTTCATGTAACTGGTATGATGTATTTGAAGATTCCTCAGGATCTGGGCTGCAGAATGCAAGGGGTTTGAGGTTTGATTCAAAATCACAGACTATATATGCTGGGTGTTCCAACAAGGCTTCAAATTTTTTGAATTTGGCATTTTCACTTGGATTAGGCATCACCATATGAACAGGTTTATGGTTGCCACAGTATTTCAGATGCTCAATTAACTTGTTTTTAGCAATTTCTGCATTTTTTTCACGAACCCCATTTACCATTTTTTGACCATCAAATACAGTTAAACATCTTCGGCACAACTTAAATGTTCTATTAAATTTGTCTAGTTGTGTTCTGACTAAAGCTTCAAGATTTTGTATCAGAGTATAATGGTGTGTATCATCCCCTTCAATTAAGAGCAGATCAATCGGAACAGCAGAATCATCATCAAATGTACTGATTCTGAGAGGTGCTATCAAGCAATTGCCACGGCCAGTAGAACAAATAAATACATTAATAGATAATTGTTTACCATTAATATCCCTGGCCTTTTTTCAAATATATCAATATTCTGAACAGACATTGGATATTCTAAACCCTCCATTGCATCATCAAAATCATTTTCATGTTGTTTATAAAAAGTTATTCTCTGAGGATCCTTTGAAATTGGATACAAAGCAGCTAAAATACACCACAGAAAACATTTCTCATCATTATTTTTTATCTTAACCACGGCTCTTTTGTTTTTAATATTTGCAGGTAATGGCAGATATGTAGATCCTTGTAATGGGCTGAATTCAGAAATATTAACATATAACTTGTGTGGAGATCCGCATAGGCTCCATCCTGACTCTTTTCCAGCAAATTCAGAGTGTTTAATATTCAATTGATCTATCAAACTGCTTATTATTTTGTCTGAATTTGCATTTGAATATACCGGTACAGTTTCTGTTATGTGGGGCTGTGTAAATTTTGTGCCATTTGGCTTCTTATATTGTGTAAACAATTTGAGGGACAGCTTATAAGAGCCATTTTGTGCATTTAGAATTGCCTGCACATCAGAATTTATAGTGTTCAAAAAATTCTTAATGTCACATTTTGGCTCTGATACAAACCGGTGATCCCTAAGTTGGCCATTAAAACTGCTATGGATAGGTGGTGCATAGCGTGGCTGCTTTGCCGGTCCAGCATTAACAGATGTTTCATGCTTCCTTTTCAGACCAGATGTAGATGGTTGTGGGGGCAATGTTGATGACTGTTCATAATAAATTCACTTATGCCATTTGTAATAAGCCTTGCTTAATATTTTATGGCATCTTGGACACATTTTTGTGGCATTTCTGCATTTCTTAGGGTCACAAATATGCCGGTGTCTAGACCAATTAGAGCTAGATATATATTTTTATTACACTGATTGCAATATTTTTGATTTGGCATTTTTATTGTTTGTTTATATAAAATTTCTTGGTCCAAAAAAACAGAACTATGGACAATATGCCAAAACAATTGTAACAGCAGTTAGTGGCTGAGCTGGTGCTTTTATACCCAGACAACAGCAGTAACTAGGCTCTGGTGATCCCCAATATGAAATAATTTTGCTCTATTATGCTGTTGTATAACACACTTTACCAGGTTTCAAACCTCAGCAGTGAATATTCTCAAAATCTCACGTGTGGAGATATTATTTTGCCACATGTATTTTAATCTTACATATTTTATCAGGACTCAAACCCAGAGCTCTTGTTTACAAGGCTTCAATATTAACACTTTGCCATCAGAGGAGACCTCACATTTTACCAGGACTCAAACCCAGAGCTCTTGTTTACAAGGCAACAATATTAACACTTTGCCATCAGGGGAGGCCTCACATTTTACCAGGACTCAAACCCAGAGCTCTTGTTTACAAGGCAACAATATTAACACTTTGCCATCAGGGGAGGTCTCAAACACAGAAGCCTCTTGATTACAAAGCATATAAGCCATGGGAGTATGTCCACATGCAATACACATTGAATATCAGAACCCAGGAGTTATGAGCTCTATATCAGCTAAATACAATTCAAAGTTGGACTTTGAACTGTGCAATGAATATTCTGTAAATCTCACTCGGGTATATATTATCAGAACAAGGCAAAACCTGAATCCAATTCAGGCATATATGATAACATGCAAGAGTGAAGTTTTATGCTCTTCCAGTAAATTGGAGTTAATAGCATGATGGCATGGCAATTTTCCCTGACAGGGCACAGTGTAGATTTTATCTCATGCATGCTAGCATATAAAATCTCCCAGGCGTGCATAATTTATTGCTGGCCGGGACATGAAACTGATCAAAGATTAGAAAGAACATGAAACTTCTTGCCTGCCCCTGTCCCATTGTATTGATCCGTAAGTTGTAGAGCATGAGAATATAAACATTTTTGACCTAGTTTTAAGTGTAGTCAAAACAATATCAAGGGGTGCATATTTTTGACAAGTTTATGGACAACAAACTGAGAAATTCAGCCTTTGAACACATGGGCAAATCTGTCTGAGGGGAGTTCTTCATTTCTACACTAGGGCTCAAAATTCTTTAGATTTAAATATGTACACACATGGCCGATTGGGGTATATGCCCCCCTTGACATTGTTTTAAGTGTAGGCAAATCTGTCTATTGAGGGTTCGTCTTTTCTACACTAGGATTCAAGATTCTTGGGATTAAGAGCATATCACACTTGAAGAATTGGGAAATATGGGTATCTTGACATAGTTTTAAGTGTGGGCAAACTGCCTATTTCGGGTTCTTCTTTTCTACACTAGGATTCAAGATTCTTGGGATTGAGAGCATATCACACTTGAAGAAATGGGGAATAAGGGCATCTTGGCATAGTTTTAAGTGTAGGCAAATCGGGCTGTTTAATCATATGAGCTCTTCTTTTCTACGCTATAAGTGCGCTCATAATAGCATCAATTATACTACTTTAGCCGTTCTGGCTTCAGTATGGAGTAGAAAAGCCCTGCGCCCAAAAGAATGTCTATCTTGCCAGGTTTGTTGAATGTGGGGTCTGCCAGTGCGATGTCCGTTGGAATATCCCATGTATCGTAGTTTATGTGCTCTGCAGGCATATCTCCAGTGATTTTTGGCAGAACTGAACAAGAGATTGTAGTTGAGAAGTCATTCGCGAGTGATGAAATGTTCACATTCACACTGAAGCGAGTTTCCGACGTTGAGTTATTTATCCCATGAATTGGAATGTAGGCCCTTTGTTTCTTGAGACGCAGTCTTTGTACGGTTTCCTCCGTTACGATGTTTGATTGACTTCCATTATCTAGTAAGGCACGACATGTGACCAATCTTCCGTCCGTATCCTTCACTTGTACCAAAGCAGTTGAAAGTAGAACATGCGATGTGTGTGTGGTCTTGAAACTGCAGTATGATGCTTGCGTATTCTCCCGATTGTGAGTCTCACTCTCCGCCACTGAGCCTTGGGTGTCGGTGTGTCTGTTCTGTGTTTCCCTTCGAACAGCACCGAGCTTCCGTTGATCATCGTGCAGCAAAGTGTTGTGCTTCTGTGAACATGCTCTGCAATTGCCTGATTTACAGTCCTTGCTTCGATGTGGCTTCAAACAGTTCCAACACAACTTGTTTTCACGCACACACTGTCTCCTTTGATGTATATTTGCACTGAGAAAACCTGGGCATGCATACAGAAAATGAGAAGGCTGTTGTTTACAATACAAACATGCATTTGATGAAGAAGCCAAATATGAATGTGACTGCTGTGTAGTTTTGTTTTGTTTGGTCCTTGTGTCACTGAATTTATTATCCCTTGGTGTCTGGCTGATTTGCGGTTTGATAGTTTCTAGAGCTTGACATTTATGCTCGAGAAATGTAAAGAATTCTGATAGTGGTGGGAAGTCTTGCTCAGTGTGAGTTAATTCCCAATCACGTCTTGTTTGCATGTCTAATTGAGATACGAAGAGCTGCAATAATACTACATCCTCTAAAGGTTGCGACAACTGTAATGCCTTTAATGCCGAAAGATTGCTTGTAATGGTATTTGCGAAGTGACGCAAATCTGACGCATTTTCCCTACTAACTGAGTGAATGTGCAAGAGTTCCTTTATGTGTGTTGCCGCTATGAGCTTCTTGTGTTCATAGCGCTGAACTAGCTGTTCCCAAGCTATTGTGTAATTGCCTTCAGTGATTGGCAAATTCTGGATTAAGCGTAGTGCCTGACCCTTAACAGCTGATTTCAAATAATGGAATTTCTGAATTGCAGATAAGGTGTCATTATTCTGCACCAAGGCTACAAATGTATCCGAAAACCCTAACCATTTGTCGTAACTACCATCAAAAGTAGGAAGAGAAATCGAAGGTAGCTTGAGCTGGTTGTCTTTATTTGTAAATTTCTGATTAGCGATTCTTGACCCCGATTATTGATTGCAGCATGTTTAGAAATTATGTTTTGCATTTGAACCTTTATTTGAAAGTACAACTCTTCAACTTCAATGCGGTAAGTTTCATGTTCTTCTGACTCGTCGTCTTCGAGTTCTAGCTGTGTTTGCACTTCATTGAATTTTGCCCAAACATCTGATAAATACAGAGCACGGCATTTCACCTCCTCAATATTTTGAGTTTCCTCAAAGTTCTGAATGAATTCTAACAAACGTGTAAGTTGCCCCTTTACAACTCCGCGCTGTCGTATTAATTTCTTCCGTGCTTCTTGATTCATTGTAAAAGGAAGGGAAAGAAACAAGAGGGAAGGAATGGAGCTTGTGTGGGTGTTGTGTTAGCAGAAATGACTGACCTTTGTACAGCTGATTGCTGCTCCTGACTCCAGACGTCAACAAGGCTGCTCGGAGCTCCGTTGTTGATAGTGGCTGCAACACGAGAAGAATTGCTGGCCGCGACGAAATGAACTGCGCGCGAAATGTGCCACGCCCGAAATGTTCATGTAACTTTCTCAGTTCCCGTACTGAGAAATATACGTATGCTGCTATGTCCAATGTATGTAATACACAATAATGCTGCTGTTCACTGTGTGTAATACACTAACCGAATGTACCGAGTGTGTTCTTGAAGCGACACGCACATAACTGTACTGCAATGACTGTTTTTCACATCACAAACTACGCACTTGATAACGTCCACAATGGCATCCGACCGCACGGAGGACCATAAATGTTTGCGATTGCCGTAACTGTTTCACCATACTGATTTTTGTACGGATACAGTAGACGTTATTGCTTATAAATGCTATATTTGATGAATACACATGACAACAAATCAAATTGTTACAGGTTCAAGCATTGGTATCGGTATCACACATAACTTAAATTAGGTTAAGGTTCTCCCCAAAAGAAGATATTTATCTTTGCCTAAAGTTGACATTTTGTCTGTTGCTCTACGACACAGGACAGTGAGAATTGAATCCCAGCGTTTATTGCTGGTCCGTCCTCTTCTTCCCTCACCCGCCGGTGGATCCGAAACGGGTCGCCTGACCTTGGTGTGTTGTAAACCCACTGCAACGACCAAGCCGACTGAAGCAGAGGATAGGAAGAACAGCGTTGAACTTCGCTCCAATACTCACTCCTCGCTGTAGAGATCAGGGCGTTGCTCCCGCTTTGCAACGCCTACCTGTGCGTCTAATCACACACTGTGAAATCTCGCAGGTTGCCTCCTCTTTTTTAACGGATCGTAGTTGAATTTGCTTTATGAAGCAATGAAAGGCAAAACTGTTTGTTTATGTTCAATATATTTAATAGGAAAACAAATGAAAAGATATACTAACAAAAAGTATGAAATTTCATTGTAAAATATCCGGTCGTTGTGCAACACTGCAACAATATCAGTAACCGCTCCTGTACCATAGTGTATTGGGAATGGAGGTGTGGAGATTCCTGTTTTATAAAAATCCAAGGAGAGAATGGTAATGTGTTGCACTTCTCTCTTTCTTCTCGCGCTTTGAGGGGGTGCGGGTGGTGTACTGAAGTTAATTTTGTCCGCCAAATCGAAAACTTCCTTCCACTGTTGGTAGAAAGTTCTTGTGTTTTGTATGGGAACGGAAATATGGGTGAAAAAGTCTGCTATTTTATCTGAATATAATCTAGGTTGGAAAGTCCCAATATATTTACCCACAAAATATCATATGTACTGATACCATGTCCGAACGAAAACTGTGAAAAGTAGAAAGAAAATAAATTTGCAATTTCGTAAATTCGTTCGTTTTATAAGTCAAAAATTAGAGGCAAATTCTCTCAAACCTATTTATAATACATTGAGTTTGTAAGATTGAAGTCCAGTTAAACATTTAAAAGCAATGGGCATTTCTATAATTTTTACTGACATTTACTAAAACCTTCACATCATTATATCACATATTAGCCCCATTCGGCGAGCCAGACAACTGCAAAATGCATCTGAGAGGAAACACGTGACTACCAACTTCCGGCTTGAGATCATCTCAGCTGAATCGCCGGACGACAAAAAAAAAAAAAGTCACACCCGGTCTGTGGATAAAACTAGTGAATGCAACAACTAGCATACAAGCTGCAATGGGGAAAATTACGGAGAATAAATATATTTAGGAAAGAATGAAAAAAATAGCTACTATTCTCGGAAAGGGGGTAAATATGGTACGAGGGTCACTATTTATATTTTGAGCCTAACAATGAAAAAACAGGAATTTGGCATTGAAAACTGCTTTATTGTTTTTCGAAGTATTCTCCTTTATGGTCAATACACTTTTGCATTCGTTCGAACCATTTGTCAAAGCAGTTTTTCCAATCTTCTTGAGACACCTCCATAATATGGTTTTTGAACGCATCAACGGCGTCTTCCGCCGTCGAAAATCGTTGTCCACGCAATTTATTCTTGACATTCGGGAACAAGAAGAAGTCATTGGGTGCCAAATCAGGACTGTACGGCGGATGACCCATCAATTCGATTTTTTGACTGTTCGTAAAGTCGGTTGTTAGACGAGATGTGTGACAGCTGGCATTGTCTTGATGAAGAATGATCCGACGGCGTTTGTTTGTTTTCCGTATTTGACCGAAGACCTCTGGCAAACAAATTGTTGTGTACCATTCATAGTTGACCGTTCTACGTTCTAAAGGCACAGTTGCCACATGACCAGTTTTCCCGAAAAAACAGGCGACCATTTGTTTCGATGTGCTTCGAGCGCGAACAACTTTTGTTGGATTGGGTTCATCTTGAAACACCCATACAGTCGACTGCTGTTTACGTTCCGGCTCATATGCATATATCCATGATTCGTCACCTGTTACAATCTTATATACGTCTTTTGAAGCACCACGATTGTATTTATTGAGCATTTGTTTGCACCAATTGACAATTGACGCGAGCGTCTTTTTGATTTTTTGTCAAATTGTGTGGGATCCAACGAGAACATACCTTTCTCATAGCTAAATGATCATGTAATATTTTATATATGCTGGTGGAACTAATGCCTATGGTTGCCTCAATCTCACAGTATGTCACATGACGATCTTGCAGTATTAGGTTTTGCACAGCATCAATGTTTTCTTGAACAACAACTGATTTTGGACGACCTTCGCGAATCTCGTCGGTGAGCGAATGGCGGTCACGATTAAATTCGTTATACCAGCGTTTCACAGTGGCAAAGGATGGGGCTTCATCGCCAAATGTGGAAGTAAGTTGATCGATGCACTCTTGTCTTGATAATCCACGTCGAAAATCGTAAAAAATCATTTCACGAAAATGTTCACGAGTTAATTCCATTTTATTGTTGTCGCGCAATCTCCAAGGCAACATAAACAACACAAATGAAGCTATTGACAAAACATTTGAAGTACGTTATGGTCAATAATGCCAGACGATTCCGTGCAAACGTCAAATCGCGCCTAACTTCAATCAGTGTTGCCAAGGCTCAAAATATAAATAGTGACCCTCGTATATCATCTTTTGTCATACGATTAATTGTATTTAAGTAATTGAAATCAATTTTGAGTTCATTTTCATATTCAGCTTCATAATATTCCGAGTTCAATCAAAATATTTGTTCTGAATAGAAAAAAATGTTACCACTTTAGGTCTCATTATGTATCTCATTATGGATATATACTTAGCATTCATTAAAGTAGATTGTATTGTTCAAATCTTGTGTCGAAATAACGCTCTTCGTTCTTTGAAGCAGACGAGATATTCAGTGAACGTGGTCTTCATATAAAACAATGAACTTCTCTCACTTCAAACCAATATTTCAACATTTTCAAAGTATTTATCTTGAGTACAAAGAATGTTGTCAGACATCGCCAAGTATAACTATAGCCATCTCCGCAATAACATTATCCCAAATCGCATATATCACCACGGACGCCGCCATCTTGCAAGATCGTGTGCAGACGAAACGAGTCAACTTTTCCTTGACTTCCTCCGGCTGCAAGATGGCTTTAACCCGTCTGAATGGCCGGACGCTTTCGCTTTTTAAGACGTGAAGTCAACTTCCGCCCGCCGAACGCTAAACGTGCAAGATCTTCAAGCCGACTTGAAGTTGTCTTGCCCGCCACTCCGAGATTATGCATGCCTGTCTCACTGCCCGGGAAACGTTATTGAGAATGTTATTGAAGATGTTCTTGATGATGTTGTTAAAAATATTTTTTTTTTAAATATTGTTAATGCTGTCCTACCATGTAAACATAAGAGTCGAAATTAGAAACAGTACAATAATGGAAAATGTTATATTCACACTATTCACAATTGGTTAAAAAAACATGTGTACATGTAATGTAATGTAATGTCAGTCACGAGGTTCATGTCCTCTGTTCTGGCAGAACAGAAATAATATCACATAAAGTATTGTATACATCAATTATGTCATGTATATATTCCTTTGTATAGCATCACAATTTATTATTATACCTATTTTAAAATGCAATCAAATATTAATAAATAGAGAAAATAAAGTCGGAACCGTCAAATTCGGAGCAACTGACGTCCTGGTATATTTTTAGGAACAAGGACAATAAGACAATACCCTCGAATGTATGCGGGAGGAGGCGGGCTTACTTCGGAGGTTCCCCCCCCCCCTTATTACATGTATTGAATAGCTGTAATACGTGTATATTGGTTGCTTATGGTTGATAATTGTCTATAATTATATGATAATGAAAATTCAATATGTAATGTAATGTAATAAAGGGAATTATTATTATCTGTCTTGCCCGCCGAACGGGTCTATTATTAGGTATGTTTTATAAGGAAACAGAACATTTAGTCAATAAACTTCGGTTTGCTTATAGTTACCAAAACAATTTGCTTATATTAACAACGATTAGGAGCTGCGAAATCTCTAGAGTAAGTAGGCCCTACATAAACAAACGATCAGATCGCAAATTACGGAAAAGAAATTGGAAACATGGTACAATTTCTTCGCATGAGAAACGCGAAGACTCGAGCATCACGAACACAGAGAGATATCTTTAATCGGTGTGGGTATTTTTGTTAGGCTACAATGTACATGCTGCATTCTCACAAGATTGGTTGCTGAATTCAGAAGCCATGAACGTAAGTACTTCGTGTTCTGGTATATCTTTGAAAAGGAAAGAATAATTTTTTTTATTTTCTTTATTGGTTGTATATTTTATGCATGCACCATTTTAACAAATCTATGAAGTAACATTATTGTCCATATATACCCAGGTGCATGTAGTATGTATACACAAAACTTTTCTACTCAACAACTAGGCCATTTCATAACACATTTATAACATTATTTTTGAATTAATGAAATTTGCAAGAATATTGATCACTTAGGATGAAGATGAAGTCAGTAGACAAATTTCGTGTCAGTGTCGCTTTATACCCTGTGTAAGTCCTGTACAAATTGATATCTGCATGTTTCATGAAGCCTGCATGAAATATAATATGGTTCGGTGATGCAATGTGTTCACAACACGAACAAATTGGTGAAGGTTCAAAATTCTTGCAAAGGTGAGCTGCAACGATAGTGTGATAGTATAGTCGTGAGGGAACTCTGGGAGAGTCGAATATGTTTGAACCAGCATTCATTTGGAATTCTTTCGTGTATGGAATAGTTTATTTTACTGCATTCAATACCAGTATTCGTCCACAAAATTTGCCAGTCACTAAGCAATATCTTTTTTTAAATAGCTACTTGATTTCAAAACTACTGACGGAAACTTTATTGTAAACGCCCTTTGTTTTGAGTGATTAGCTGCGTATTTTCCTCAAGTATCTGCTAAGGTTCCCTTCTATTCAAGAATGTCCAGAAGTCCAAGTAAAGTTGATATCGTATACCAATATCATTATTCACAGTATACCATTCTGTGTAATAGGACCACGATGTAAACTATTATGAATTGAACCTAATCTTACTCGAGCCGTACGAGACACTTACTTACTTACGTGAGAGAGGGAGCCTCAGAGGCCCACGTATATTTTTATTAGTAAAATTGAAGAAACTCTTTAAATATTGAATCATTGCTTCCTTTGTTTTTTACATAGATGCTGAAAATTTACATCATGAATAAAATATAAGAACCAATTATTGCACGAGTGCCACGCACATACTTTGACATTCACCAAACCTCAAAAAAACAAAACAAACATATTAATGTTGCATCAGTGCTTAGTTTGTTTATATACGTGAAGTTATATAGTTATTATTAGGACTAGGAAGTTGACAAACCATTTTTTTCTGGGCTTTGAAGACAATGCTAAACCTTACAGTAGTTAGCCCGTTTCACTTTACTTAGAACCAGAAAACATTGTTTTTATGTGGCATTTCTCGGCCGTTTTGGCTTTTAGGTAAATTTTCAGTGTTTTTTGCCGTCTTTTTTGCATTGTTTATAATTTTTGAGGATTCTTTCTTCTCCTTCCCAGTTGTTTCATGAATTTTAAATGCATTTGCTAGCATAACTTACATATTTATATTCCCTAACATGGTATTTTTAGCGAGCACGCTATTAATTGTAAATATGGTCAATGAAAAAGCACAATATTATTTTGAACTGTGGTGAATTTAGTTTTTCCTCCAGCAAACTTGAAATACTTTGGGTGAAGCCTACTTTGAGTCTCCGTGTGCCCACTATTGTCGCTTTAATATGCGACTTTAAAGTCGCGAATTAGTCACAACATGAGAAAAATATATAATCTAATGCAAAAGAAACAAAACTGTATTTTCAGATGTTGACCGACTACTGTATTGTGCAAGAACCACTCTGAAAGGAGGTGAATAACTTCCACACAAAAACCTTGCAGAGTATTTTATGTAATCTTGAAGTAAAAATACAGAAAACTATTATATTAGCACTTAATTGCTTTTTTCCCCTTTTGCTTCGATAGTTTAAACCACGAAACAGATTTTATCAAATTATTCAACTAGTCTCTTGTAATTTATGAAAAGAATTCAAGCTTCCATTTTAAGGGTGGATAATATATGTAGGTCCTTTTTTGAGATTTTTTAGGTCATCAACTTCCGAGACCTAGGTATTATAATAATTACACAAATTACCACCATTACCAATCAATTGTACAGTGATACAAGATAACCTACTGCTAACACAGAGGCTGATTCAGTTTCAATTAAAACTGAATCCAATTTCAGAATAAAATATACCCCCCCCCCCCCGACAATCAGAATCACTTACTGATGTGGGACGGTGTCCCAGCGGTAGTGGGACATGTGGACATACGTCGTAAATTTTTAGTGAATAAATTCCGATCTCATCATTATCTAGAAAATAGTAGTAAATTTCCTGTATTTTCCATCAGGGATTCCCCACTTTCTTTGAGAGTCCTCTTGCGCAATTTACACTTGTCCTTAATTGCTGCACCGTTGTATTCGTCAGGTACGACTTTCTTTCTATTATTTTAATCCGACATTGATATATTTCTTCCTTCTTGAGTTATTGTGCTTTAAACATGGTGTGAGGCGATTTTCACACGCCTGTCACTCGCAAACGGCACCGTTTTCAACATTTTTTCCTTGTTTTTACTTGTCGAATCACCTCCCAAGAGTTGTAACAGGTATTTTGCAACACCCTGTATATTTCACGACTGCCGGGACAGGGATTAAAATGAATGGACTGTCCCAACTAAATTGGGTCATCTGGTAGCCTTGCATCAATGGTTGTACAAACTAAAACTTCCAATATTGCAGACTACTTTAACCTGCCTCTCTACACAACAAACATATTAACTTATGCAAGGACAAAATCGATTCTTTTTAGAAAGCTTGAAAAATCGTTGATGTTATTGATGTGGCTTTTTATAGGTTCACATTTAAATATTTTATAGCTCGAGGAGGTGGGGGCGGGGCATGGACCCTCCCCTGGGTATGGGTCTGCCGATGGCATAAAGTAATTTTGTCACCTTGTAATCAAGGGGTTCCAGAAAGATTTTAAAAAATGCCATCTGTGGCATTCAGTTTCTGCCTCAGTTTCAGTGTCATAATGCACTAGGGCATTGCTTTCAACTGGCAGGCTGTGGCCGAGTACTGGGCCCTGGCATGAATATACCAGGCAACAAGAGTTCATTAAATCAAATGGTTGCCAAGTATTTTAAATAAATTTTATATGTGTCAACAAGCCTAGACATATATATCATATTCCATTATTTATTAATACTTAATTTCAAGGGTGCATATTAATGTATAAAGTTACAAAAAATAGAAATTAGAATGTTTTGACCAGGGCATTGACCTCTATAAAATGAATTCACCATGCTGTGGTCGACAAAGGTTGAGAACCACTACACTACGTGGCCAAAATACACCACATCTTGTTCCATGACCAAGTTTAGTGACCATTATGTCAAATTATACATGATATTTACGCCAAATACAAATGTAAAGTAGTTCAAGAAGAAACTGTATCATGAAGGATACATTTGATTAAGTGTGTTAAAAGATATAGCAATATTTATTCTTTTTCTTTTGCTTTATGTGCAAATCCAAATATTGAAAAGTGCCTCCCCAAAGTGTAGTGGTAACGTCGTGGCCTTTTAATCAAGGAATCCCAGGTTCGATACCCGGTGGAGGGACATTGCGCAGTTGTTTGGATCCCACTTTAAACTGTAGGTCGAGTCTCGATGATCCTATCTGTGCATAAAGTGGACTTGTCAAAAATTGAAAATTACACTATTGTATTCTATTTACAATATACAGGGTGTCATTTTAATGGCGCCCACGGACCACAAATTCGTATAGAGGACATCAAAACAAACAACTTTTCCCCGTAACATTTATATCGTTGGTACGTCGATTCGACGCTACAGCCGTTCAAAATAGATCGTTTTGCCGCCTGGATGCTGGCAACCCAACACAACATTTGATCGTACCTGTGACGTCATATCCTGTGGCGAAACAGCGCAAGGCAGGGTTGCAAGGAACACACAAATTTTGTGAAAAATGACAATCTACCAACCACGTTATTAGCTGTAAAACGAAGCGAGAAACGCGTCCAGAAGACCGAACATCATAGCCTACCAGCCAGAAGATCAGCAGTTATCTCAGGGGAAGGGGGAAGTGAACCAACGATATGAGAAATGGTAAAACACGTATTCAAAATGAAATGTCAATGTCGGATTTTGTCTCAGCCTACATCTAAAATATCAACAACAATAAATTTTATTGCACTTACAGCTTACACGTGGCTGTTTACGCCCAACTTCATGTCAAATATTTGCAAATCTCGTTGCAAGGTTGATATCTACATGTTTGTGTCCAGATGCCATGCGGTACATTTGTGCTGATAACGGAAATATCCGAGTTTCACATTGTTACATTACGGCTAAAACAAGTACAACCACAGTAACAATCTAATGATGAATCAGTACCGAATATACTGCCCTGTTCACAGTTGCAAACTATTACATGTGATCCGGTGCATAGATAAACACATAGTCGTCTTAGAGCTTGTATTACTACTACTTATATCCCTGTATTTTCAATCATTTTTGCCACTTGCCTCATAATGCTCTGAATATACATTATATTATCTGTTGCTTACCTTTGGAATTTTGAGTTCTTTCATTTCTATTTTGTCACCTGTTCAGTTTGTCACAGACAACTAGTATCAGAAGGACGAAGTGGATAAGACTAAATTGTAGATGCCAACTTGGTAACTAGATTTGCAAATATTTGACATGTAAGCTGAGACAAAATTCGATATGACCACTTCCACTTGAATTCTATTTTCTTTCTTTATTTATCGTATCGTTTGTTTACTTCCTGTTAGGGTACAGAAATTGTTTTCTCGTTTTGTTTTACGGTACATAATGTGGCTGATTTAAGCTATGTCATTTTTCACAGAGTATGTGTGTTCTTGGCAACCCTGGAAGGCATCGCTTCACGACGGGATATGAAGTCACAAATGCAATCAAATGTTGTGTGTGGTTGCCAGCATTCAGGCGGCAAAACGGGCTTTTTTGAACGACTGTAGCGCCGAAACGACGCACCAACGAGAGAAATGTTACTGAGAAAAGTTGTTTGTTTTGATGTCCTCTATACGTTTCCGTGGTCCGTGGGCGCCATTAAAATGACACCCTGTATATTTAACAATCCATTCAAAAAAGCAGTCATTTTTGTAAACTGCTTTGTCTAGCTATGAATTCCATGTTGAAAGTTGTACTTTAAATTTAGATATGGGCATCTTTCTACAGTAGAGAGATAAATGAAAGTTGTGAAATAAGATAAATTCAGCCAAATAATGTATTTTCATTGATTTGAAGCACTTTAGGGAAAAGAGCCGAAAAAAGCCCAGCCATAAAACCCGCGGAAAAAAACTCGTGTTTTTTTTGTTTGTTTTTTTAAAAGCCGTTTTCTTTTCGACCACTTCCAACTCTATTAAAAACACTTCATGCGCAATCTAAATCTATGACAAAAATTCTAGCAACCCTTCTGATATGAAGAGGTTTATCCTGTATACCTATATATTCATTGATTCTAAAACATCGTGTAACTGGCAGAATTGATATGAGATTCGACGAAACCCTGATGTTTAGGACAGACGATGTTTTGAAGGCCTGTCCAGTGGCCGTCACAAGGGCTCTGCAGACACCGCTGTGTGAAGGAAGGTGAGCGGGGAAGGTAAAGGAATCCTCTTAAACAGTCGGTTTCTTGCCATAGTCATCAAGGAAATATTTGTTCCACATCTACAATATAACGAGCATACAACGTTCCCGTCTATGAAGCTAAAAGCAGCTTGCTAGAAAGCAGACGGAAACATGACACTTTATATTGTATACGATTCCATTGTTTGAGCTTTGGGGCAAGAAGCAAGTGCTAATAATGATATTGTTTTGGAGTGTCAGAAGGTGCGCATGCAGCGGGAAATGGTCAAATCAATGATAATACCGCTCTTGTGCAACAACCATGCGTGATAAGGATTCTAAAAACAAGATCGACTAATGTAGGCATGTTTGGCCAAAACAAAGGAGAGCTATAGCTTCACAATGCTATTGTCACAACACTAAATCCTATTGCTTATCAAAGGAGCGAATCAAATCAAGATATAAATTTCACCTGGGCGAGTTGGATTTTTGGTGCACCTATACTTTCAACCCTGTTCTTCACTCTGCTCCCCTACTTTCCACTTTCCTCCAATAATAATAATAATAATAATAATAATAATAATAATAATAATAATAATAATAAAACATGGCTGCTGTATAATATATTAACGGTTTTAATGACAAAAAATAATAGCGATGCTTTTCCAGTCGATGTTTTTGCCGTCGATGATTTTGGCGTCGATGTTTTTTGCCGTCGATGTTTTTACCGTCGATGTTTTGGGTGTCGATGTTTTTACCGTCGATGTTTTTGGTGTCGATGTTTTGTACTGTCGATGTTTTGTACTGTCGATGTTATGTACTGTCGATGAAATGTCGGCGATGTTTTTTGTTGTCGATGTTTTGACGTATAACCCTCAAATTATCACCACATTATTCAAGAAACCAAAAACGTAATTTTAATTCGTAAAAGTGCTGAGTCCTTGGCTCACCCTCTGTGCCTCTTACTTAACAAGTGTTTTTCTACAGGTGTGTTTCCGGACTTGTTCAAACGTGCCAATATTGTACCTATCTACAAATCTGGAGACAAAAATTCCACAAATTCGTACAGACCGATCTCTCTTTCGTCACCTCTCTCCATTGTCTGTGAGAAAATAATTAAACATGGTTAGGTTTAAGTTTACACCTTCCCTTATAAATACTGCTCAGCATGGATTCCTTCCAGGCAGCTCTTGCTTGACCAATCTGTCGGTATTACTTTCACATGCTACTCAGTCTATCTCAAATAATTCCCAGCTTGACTTTATATATTTGGACATTTCAAAATCCTTCGATAAAATAAATCATAATCTTCTTCTTCATAAATTACAATCCAGATTTAACATCCATGGGAAATTTCTATCCTTACTACAAGACTATCTGAGTGCACGAGAGCAGCGTGTTATCCTTCCTGGCACCTCTTCCAGCTTTCTTCCTGTTTTGTCTGGAGTTCCCCAAAGGAGCGTCTTAGGCCCACTTTTGTTTCTTCTTTACATGGATGATCTCCTCGACAGACTGTTCTCTCTCCCTATAAATATACTTCTGTTTGCTGATGGCTGTAAACTCTTCACAGAGATCTCATCAGCACACGATGCTTTAATCTTACAGCAAGCTCTTACAGAACTACTTGTGTGGTGTCGCCAGTGGAAACTTCAATTGAATCCTAAGAAATGCTCCTGCCTCACCATTTCCCTAAAAAGGAACAAACTCGATTCTGCTTATTATCTTGAAAACAATCCCATCACAAAAGTTTCCTCACAAAAAGACCTTGGAGTTATCATCGAGGAAAAACTAAACTTTAATGAGCACATTACGAACACTACTAAGAGAGCAATTCGGCTTCTCGGTATTCTGTACAGATTCACTGAAATCCAAAACCAATCATCCATCAGCATATTTTACAAATCCCTTATCTCCCCCATTCTTGAATACTGCTCTCCTATCTGGACCATGGCTTCAAAAAAAAAATCTCTCCCGGATTCATTCTGTCCTCAAGTTTTTCCTCGCCGTTGCTCGCCACAGAATACCTTCTCTGAGGCACCTTCACAAATCAGACATTATGTCTGTCTTCAATATCCAACCACCACACACTCGTCGCGAATTAGCACACATTAAATTTTTGCACAAAATCTTGAATGGTAAAATTAAATCCGAATTTCTGCTCAACAAATTTCATCTACGCGTCCCCACACGGCCAACCCGCAACGTTAAGCTCTTTCACAATCCCACCACACGACTCTCCCTTCTACAGCGGTCTCTTTTCTACAGGCTTCCTCACTCATATAATAACCTGCCTCCGAATGTGAACATATTCTTGCCAGAACAAAGTTTTAGAAATTTTTTAACGATGTATGTATAACTTTGATTTGTTTTCAGTGCCATCTTGTACTCTATTTTGTTGTTGTTGTTATTGTTGCTTTCCTGCTGTTACTGTGTAAAATGGTCATTCAGTACTGTATCTGAAACTTTAGGTAAAATAAATAAATAAATTAACTGAAAAAATCCTAGAGGGTGGGGGTCGAGCCCCTCATACCCCACCTTGGATACATGCTATTATCAATAACAGGCTGACAACATTCTCCATCTTGCCACGTGCCAGTTCGGAAGACACAATGAAAGTTGCAAGGAGGAATGGTTTCTCGGAATCGACGAGAGATGGCAGCACGCTATATAAAGAGGAGCAAAGGAAATTATAAAAAATTTGGAGCGGAGAAGAGGGATTATATATATTATAGTAAATTGAGAAATATATAAAAGAAGAGTTCAAATACTATAAAAGAAGTAAATAGAATGTTGTATATAGTAAATTAAAAGAATTAAGAATATGGCCGCATATGAAATGTTTAGGAAAGTTATTAAGTAAGCGAACGAATTCAGAAACCTATCTCTTTTTATTTTTATGACGAAGAGAACATCGTCAGTGTTTTTGGTTGTTTGTCCCCGGTGGCGCTGTTGTCAAATTAGACGCCCCGAAGCACTTTACGGTTGCGCTCCTTTTTAGTCGCACTGGGCCATTGGTAGCGCTTGTTATTAGCGATCCTGGTTATTCCCCTTTGGTCGTTAAATAGGAGGTAGCGCTATTGTCAGTTAAGTCGACCCTACTCGTTCTACAAGTATAGCTTGTATTGTTTGCCAAAGAAGCGGGGAAAGCGAGCGCATAAATAAGATTACGCTTTAAAAAGAAAGATAACATATTAAAAGAAGAAGCCTTTTTGATAATCAAAGAAGAAGAAGCCTTTTCCATATTAAAAGAAGAAGAAGCCTTTTGATAATAAAAGAAGAAGAAGCCTTACGATAATGAAAGAAGAAGAAGCCTTGTTGATAGTCAAAGAAGAAGAAGCCTTTTCGATAATCAAAGAAGAAGAAGTCTTTTTGATAACCAAAGGAGAACAAGCCTTTTCGATTATACATATACATACACACACACACACACACACCCACACACACACACACACACCCACACACACACACACACACACACACACACACACACATATATATATATTTTCTCTGTATTTTGTATAGTTCTCAGAATATGGATCCGCATTTAACTATATCCTCTTGGCTATAAAATGCTTTCTTATTTGGAATTCTCAAATAAAGAACCTATCCCCCTGAGATTAAGATATCTGTAGCCGTGGTAAGTAACATTTAAGTACGTACCCACAAGGGGCGTAGCACCTGGATAATTATTTCTCTCCTTAAATTACTGTCACATGATTTTATTTCACACCACAAACACACAAAAACCTAATTTTATCTAGTGTAAACCGAAAACTTTCGGGGAGGGCTCGAGCCCCCTAAGCCCTCTTTCCTGGATACGTGCGTGGGTATTGCTGTTTTCTCTATTGCTTAAACATGGCCAATGGATGTCTGTACAGATCCATATATATCATTAATTTTTCTTCAAAGCTTCATTAAACGTGAGAGTCTGTATTATATTATTATTTTTATTATTTCTTCTTAGCGTTGCTTTTCATGGCAGTTTTTTGTTATTTGTCGTATGATCTTGATAATGAAAACACTTCATCTCGTTTATTTAATAGGGCGAGTCATGAGTCTCGCCACACCTTTTGCATTTTGCTCTTCTTTTACAATTAGCCCTGAAACGACTATAATGAAAACAATTAGTACATTGTTTTAACAAGTACATGTAATATTCAAACATGGGCATGTAATATTCAATGCCAAACTTTAGGTAACACAACGTGACATATTGTGGTATGGTTTGTGAGTCGAATGTCACAATTACTGTTCGAGTTGGACCAGCAATGCGAAGATTTTTGTCGTCTTTTGTATTTGATGTGATTTGAATTTAAAATTTTGGTGCGTCAGCACTTAGGCTATTTTGCATCCGTCACATTATACGGGGTCCAGCCCCTTACCATAACTAAAATAGCATAATTGCAATGTCGTGTTACTAAAATATTAAAAATTTCTGTCTTTAGTTAAAAACTGAGGCTGCAAAGGGGCACTCCGCACACACAAGGACAAAAAACAGTACAGCACACACAATTATACCGGCCATAAAGCCAGACGCCAGAGCCTCGCTAGTCTGCAAAATGCAGTCCAGGGTGTACTACGTGGAAGGTCACCCCTTACACCCCTCGTCTTTTGTATAGAATACACATACAGTCAATGAAAAAGGAAGGAAATATAAATATAATCCGACGGTCTCATCTCTATGAATTCCACATTGACATGGGCCAAGATAGGTGCACATTCATAAGTGCCAATCAGTAGGCGAGTTCGAAAACTTTAGGGTGGATTCGTTTGGTAAGTACAGATGGTTCTGTGATGCGTTTTTTAATTACCGGACGTATAATTATAATTGAACCGAAGTTATTTTATTGTCAAGAGTGTTGAAATTGTAACTCTAGTATTCTTTATTTGAAAGCAATAAACAATAATAATGTAATTTACAAAAATGGCTACTGTGGACATGAATGGATGCGACAAATACGGGACTACTGTCATATCAAAAACAAAATCGTGCCGAGAAACAGCAATGAAAACTGACAATTTTGTTTATCTAATATTGATTACGAAACAATGAGACATAGCGTCGAGTTTAGATCACGTGCAGTCGTATGCGTCAATGGATGATATTCAATGTGACGTCAGCGGCGCAGAGCATGATGGGAAATCTGGCCAAATCCGCACGTGGTCCGGAATCAGTCCGGCAAACCATAGCAAGCGTGAAGCGAAGCATATGCTGCGTGCATGCAAATGACCCGATGTTTAATATTTTTAATTGTATTTTTGAAGATTTTCAAATGAAGTTTGCTTTTGGTGAATTAATACGTTGTGTGTATGTGTGTGTGTGTGTGTGTTGTGTGTATGCCATTGTTTATATACGTATTATGTATTGTGAGAGAACATCATACCTTCAGTTTCGTCGGTGGTTAAGATGACGTGATTTTTCCAATCCGGGGTGAAATATGAATCGTATTTTAAAAGCAAGTACTGTGTTTATGGATAGCGTTATATGATTTTTATGCTACTCTTTACATCCGCATGCTTTGCAACGCGTGTGGTTGCTGTACGATCTCGAATAACGTTCACAAAAAAATTAATAAAATGAAATGCTGCTTATCAATCAGCGGACATGTTCGCAGTATGCGTATATTTGTATATACTTTTCAGCATATCTTCTATGTCTGTCTCAATATACATACGAAAAGTGACAATGATACATTACGGCTTTAAAAATATAGTACACAATTTTGTACTTCGGAACATTTCTATAAATTATAAATCACGAGACAAAGTTTTTTTTAATTCACCTTTTAATATATATATATATATATATATATACTGCTGGACAAAAAAAAAACCGGACACTTGCATTTTTTGTGATAACGCAAACATTCTGATTCGAAGGCTAACTAAATTATTGGAAATATATTCAACAGAAAACAAACTTTGAGGATGTTCTACATACAGTAATAAGTTAAATTAGAACAAAAACGAAAGTTACAGAAAACTACCGAGCGTAATTCATAAGTAATTGCAATTCAGATGTCAAATATTAAAGTGTCCGGTTTTCTTTGTCCAGCAGTATATATATATATATATATATATATATATATATTTAATTCCCCTCCACCGGGAATAGAATTTTGGATCCTTCGATTTCAAGGGGATAGCATTAGCCACTGCACTATCAGATAGGCCCGATTGTTCCATGAGAAACATGCTCCATAGTCCTGTATATTTTTCGTATGTTACGTAGCTTTATCAAACGTTATTTTGTAGCAAACAGCATCTTTTTAGATAGGGGAGAGCGGGGTCAATTGTAACACGGGGCAAATGTAACAATCGCTACTGTGCTGCTCTCGTGAGGTATTTTTTAAAACTATTCAAACTTGTATAAAGGAGACGTCAGTTGGGAGTGGTGACTCATGTGGCGGTGGTGCTTACGTAGCGATTGTTCCGGCTAATATTGGGAGTTTTTCAAATTTTCAACACGTAAGTAAAAACATAAGGTTCCTTTTTATTGTTTAATAGTGATTTTGCGATGTCGTCTGATCAAGGTTTGTATATATCATCGCAATACACAATATTTGATGTATTTGTTAAGATAGTTGTGGTCAATTTCTGGTGTCGGGGTTAGTAGCTGCAAGCCAGCAAACAATATGGCGTCAGGATGGGGCAAATGTAACAACTTGCTTTGTAATAAAAACATTGTTCAGTTCAACCATCCTGAATTATTACATTCTGTATGTTTCAGAATGGTGAGAGACAGAAAAAGAACTACCGAACAAGGCCCTTCACAAGATAAGATGGAAGAAGCTGCAAAGTTAGTTTTGAAAAGCAATGTCTCAATCCGACACGCAGCAAAAGCGCACAATATTTGTCATGTGACATTCGTCCCATACCCTGTTCGATTAAGAAATATTGACCCTGGCAGACCTTGTCAGCTCCTGCTCAGAAATGTGTTGGGTAAGCCTTTCACAGGAAATGGTAAGAACACTGGCCTTTGGCAAGAGGTGACGAGAGGCCAAGCGAGGGTTTAAATAGGTGCGCATGAGAGCGACACGAGGTCTTTTAATCTGGAATCATCGGAGAAGCAGGAGCTACTGGTCTTATTTCTAAACCGAACAGGGTAAGCTAGTCTACACCCATTCTGCCATTCGCATTGCTCACTTCAGTCTAAAACGAATCATGAGTCTATTTTAATGATAAGTTAGATATTTGTACCTGCCCGTTCAGGGCTGTCTCTACCATCAACTAGTACTAATCGGGAGGGGTAAGTTACATCCCTATTTAACTTGAAAGGCTAAACAAGGCACGAGACGCGGCTCATGAAAATTTACGTAAACGATTTGAGTCCCAAAAGAAGTATTATGACAGACGTCATCAAGCAACAAGTTACGCTCCTGGTGAATTGGTATTATTATATAACCCCACTCAGAAGGCAAAAACGGCTAAGTGCTTTTCAGGTGTTTATTTTGGGCCCGCGGTAATAGTAAGAAAGGAAAATAGCAATGCCTATTTAGTGGAATATGAAAATAAACGCGGAAGATTGTGTCCGATTTAATAGCGGTACAAAGGTTAAAACGCTATCACCGCCCCTCAGGGGGTGAGGAAGAAACGAATATTGCATCTCTTCAAGAGGAAGATTTCGAACCAGTAACCGCCCATACGTAACCCCAAAGCACATGTCGTAATTGTTTACTTTCTGTGTGGACCTTATTTTTATAATTTTTTATATATTTTATTTTAATTTTATTTTTCGTTCCATTTCCCTAAAGTATCAATACGTCAATTCGTTTTCTCGCCAAACGTATAAAACCTAATGTACGCACCATTGCTGTTTTCTCGTAGATGTAAAACTATTTTGTTAGGCAATTGCATGTTTTATATATGAAGTTATTTATAAACACGCTCTGAAATATATGTGCATTTTGTCCATCCATGCATGAGTTATAAAAAGAATTAAATATGTTGTCAGTGAGCTCACTTAGTTAATTAAAGCAACGAAAGTGCGGCACGAGCGTTATTTAGTGTATATTTGTCTTTTCTATTGTGTATATTAAACCTACCGGTAGTATGTGAAAAGACCCGTCATTATAGTTAATAACGTAAGAAATGTTAATGTCCCCGTGACATTTAGCCTTAAATAAAGAAAGAAGTCTGCGTAAGGCGACTAAAATGAAGCAGAGAACACAGTTCTCATTTAGACCATGTAATTTGTGCTAATAACACTGGGGAACAGTGAAATTGCGGCACAGTGTTTGAGAGCTAATTTAGGGCAATTTCATGCTGCTGAATAATGATATAATAATATATTTCCTGAATTGGCTCTAATTTATGAAATAAATGCAACTAAACCAAAATGGCGGAAACATAAGACATACATATAAATGAGCTTCCAACAACAATTTAATGTTTGTTTTTGTGATTACAATCATTATTATAAAATAAATTTATATACGCCTATGATCAAAATAATTAAGAAAATATGCACATAATGAAGTAACAAACTATGTGAAACTTTTTCTATACGATTTCCTACTGTATTGCTTTTTAGGACAATCCCTCTGTAAGCTCCAACAGTAGTCGGCCATCAAGTGGCGATCCCACTGTCCCTGGTACCTTTCTTCCCGTTCTTCACTAAAATCACCAACGTTCTCAGGGAATCTGTCAATGTGGCTATGTAGAAAATGTATCTTCACACTCATATTAGATCCCAATTTCTCAAAATTTTTCAACATATTTCCAACTATATCGGGGTACTTTTCTGCTCTGTGATTCCCCAAAAAGTTTTTGACGATGGACACAAAGCTCAGCCAGGCCTCAGATTCGATGTAAGACATGTAGGTTGTAAAATTGGCATAATTTTTAAGTGTACGAATTTGTGGTGGTCCGTCAAAGATTCCTGCCTTCAATTTTTCAACACTTAGTCCTGGAAAAGTGTGGCATATATATTTGAAACAATCACCACTTGTATGTAAGGCCTTGAAAAACTGTTTTATCAACCCAAGTTTAATATGCAGTCCCGGAAGGATGATTTTGTCCCTATCGATCAGCGGTTCATGAATGATATTAGCTTTTCCCACTAATATTTTCCCTTAGGGGCCAAACTTTTATCGTCCAATGCTTTTCTCTAGCACGACTATACCACAAACATAGGAAACAGGGATATTTTGTGTACCCACTTTGCTGTCCTAGTAAAAAAATCACCATCTTCAAATCCACACACACGAGCCACTTATGTTCAGCATATTCAATTCTTTTCTAAAACCATTTTTATGTTTTGGTATTCTTCCTTAAGGTTTGTTGAGTGTCCGATATATTGCCTAGCAAAGCTTCATAAGTTACCTAGCAACAATTTACAAATAAATAAATAAGTTTCTTATGGGAATTTCAGCCCATAATCAAATTTTGATATTACCGAGAAAAGCGTAGAGTAATCTTACCTCCTACATTTTCCATGGTGTGTTTATTTTTATAACTGGAGTCAATTCATCTGAACCAATCATACAATTGGCAATCACAGCTGTTTTGTGTGCTGAAACTGTTATTAAACTTTATGCCGCAAAATAAAATATTGTTTTTGTTCCCCAGTGTAATAAGCAAGGTGCGAAGTTTCATACGTTTGACGAGATATTTTTTTAAATCTATTTTCAGTTAAAATTATTCCTGGCTGACAGTTTGAGTATTATCTTCTTGACCCCTCCTTGAATAATTCCTATTTGCATTGCACTAATTGCGTTGTTTCTAAAAACTAACTAAAATACCCGAGAAAATTTTAAGTTAAATTTATTTTGTGTAAAAATATGTGATTTATCAAATTTATTGATTTAACATTTGTTGGCCGAAAAGTAATTCATTTTTTTCAATAATAACTAAAAATAACAGTTGTGATCATTTTAGCAAGTTTAGGTTCAATAATTGCTACATATTTCAACAAGATGCAGTTTTTCCTATATTTATTAATTTTAATTGCATTTATTTCTCACGTCAATTCCCTATCCTTCAAGGAAGTGGTCATAAGATCTTTCCAATACCCGTACATCATTTGTTCAGTATTTACGGTAACACTAGTTTTTATTTGTATGTTAATTATTGCCTTCATTTGTTGTCAGCGAAGATGTAAAAAGTTAAAAGTTTTGGAAAATAATTGCCCAAGGGAAATGGAACGAGTAAATATGTCTTCAAGTGTACAATTTTTAAATATATCCCAGTCGGATAGCGACTCTTGGCACAGTGGTCCCAACCAACCCGTTACATGTCGAAATCTTGAGTTAGTTTTTACTTTTCAAGACCCCTTTTATGACCAAGCAGGTACTCCAAACGAAATTTTCCCACTTGAAATTCCCCCCGTCCGTCTAGATACATTTAATGTTGCATGTCAAACTCTTAATCCATTAAAGTTAGATGATGTTAACACCTCATCTCGCTCTGTTCAAACTAATCCTGTTAAAGTAAAAAGAGTTAAAGGAGTTACGGTGAAAACACAAAACGTAGATGTGTCTCGAACCGACGACCCCCAGCCCCACTCTGAACCAATTGTCCCTTTCATTCAAAACATGTTTTACGACGACATATAATCAAGCTGCTTTTCCACGCACTCCCCTAGCCGTTATGCAACCGAGTTCGTAGCAGCCTGGGGCGCCGAGAAACCTTCTCCCCTTTTTTTTTATTTCCCTCCGATTTTATCTCAAGGAAATCCAGGTACATCAAGAACCAAAAGTTCATGAAAGGTACTCTCTTCCTCTTCCTATTTGCTCCTTGGCACCGCCTCCCTCGTTACCAGTCCTAAGTTTCTATCGTCGTGTTCCTCGCAGAGGAAGAACACGTTACTGTTATTGGTCATCACTCACGGGGGGCTCCGCCCATCCAGAACGGCCGCCATATACCTTTCCCCCTCCCCCTTTTTTCCCCCGACTCAGATCACACATCCAGCAGAGTTGAAAGATGTCTTTAGCTAGACTCCTCGAGTTCCTGCTTTATGCTGAATTGCATTTCCCTCGCAGTTATCATCGTCGAGGCCACTTCGGTGCGCAGTTTCTACTCTACATTCGAGTTAGCGGAAGAAACATATCCTATTTCAGTCTCAGAGAGAGAGAATTTGATGACACCTTTCTTTTGTCAAGTGTCGCGATGGATGCGGAATTTGTTGTAGATGAACTTTACACTCAGGTGGCTTCGACACTGACGTTCCTAGCCTCAAACCGAGGTGTTAATAAGAGCCTCTTCAAGGGCGCTTATTTATGCGACTTTTTCTCGTTCCTTCAGAATTTTCAAAAGTTTCCCGAATGAAATTAATTACTTCTTACAGATTAATTTCGTGTTAATCTTCGTAAAGTAGGTAATAGTGAGTAATTGTGTTTATATTTTAGTCTCCCACACGTCATAGACTTTAGTTGAAGTAATATCATACGAAAGGAACGTGATTCCCAGGTTATTTGTAGGGGTGAGGAAATCGTTGTCCAACATCAACCCGGCTAATTGTGACTGCCCATGCCAAATCCTATACCTTTCTCCCGGCCCGGCGACATGATGTTTCATTTACGGTTCCGTTTCAATTTTTTTTCCTAAGGCGACCATAAAAAGTAGTTTTTGTTTACCTTATTAGGCTAAAAACTCAAAAGACTGGATTTCGACGCCTACATTTGTCATGGGTCAAGTGTAATCTCTTACGCGGCGAGCATTTATGCTAAGTGACAAAGAAAATCCACGGCGGGCTATAGCATGACGTAGAGTAGTTTTTTCCTCTTTTCTGTTTAACGTAATGCCTTATATTTTTTCCCCTTTATTCTCAGAACCGTAAATTTACTTCACAGATAGCCACGAAATGTTTTCTAAATCAATAACCCAGATTAGTTACAGTTTTGAATTTACATTTTACCTAAAAGAGACAAATGCGCCCCCCCTATGTTGCCGACGGTTTCAGACCGGTCAAGGCAACCTCCTAGGGTCACACCAGGGATGTTTCTGGTTTGCTTTGAGCAATTTTAATTTGATTTTTTTTGTTAGTATTCTATACCGTTTTTTTCATTTTTCTCAGTTTATTTAGATCAATTTGTTCACGTCACAAACATTTTTTTCTCTCCCTTCCAGATACCAAGCATGGCTGACATCGCGCAATTTTATTGGAGGTGTCTTTTTCTATTCCTGACAATCCTTCCCACTTTTCAATATACAGTTGCAAATGAAAATGAGGATATTTTTGTAAGTGGGTTGGGTTTATTTTACGAACAACAAGGTCTTATGGTTCACAGTTCTGATTACATATATTCTGTCTCTGCCGGTGATTGCTTATATATTGAAGTCCCGGGATATTATGACAAGCTTATACCTTTTTTATAGAATTAAGAATTAGATATTTTATAATAAATAACCACTAAAACAAAAATGCCTAATGATATATTTGGTCATACAAGGCATGAAGATCACAGTGATGAGATTCTGATGCTTGATGTCAGAGTCAAAAAATTAAGAAGTGATTTACAAGCTCTACAAACCACACTCAATGCCAGTCTTCAACTAGAAATTACAAATTTACAGTCACAATGCATGGACCCTCTTCTTAAAATTGACTCAGAACTCAAATTACTGCTTCAAAAATATACTGACTTGGCTACATTAGACAATTTTCGAAGTTTAGAGGAGGCCATAGCAGCTCTTCAAGCCAAATTTAAGACTCAGGCTACCAACTCTGAGCAATTGAAACAACAACTAGAAGAGCAGATTAATAGTGTCAAGACACAGCTCCAAACAATTGTCAAAAGCATAAAATCACAAGAAGATATTGATGTAGTAATTTCCACTCTAAAATAACAGATTCAATCACTGGAGATTCCTAATCTAGACCATCTGAACAATGCCATAGCCGAAGTTAAAGAAAAAATTGAGACACTTGAAAATTTTATGAACAACTTACCATCTTCTGATGCTCTGAGTGCTATAACTCGCAGTGTTGCCAACATTAAGCTGCAACTTGAAACATATGAAGATTTTGGAAAAATTCAGAGTACCATAACTCACCTTGAGGGTACCATAGCAGCAGTACAAAGTGATCTGACAAATGTACAAGAAACTCTAGAATCTCGCTTGCCTGGTATTGTAGACACTCTTGTCAGTGTTCAGCAACAGATCACCAAACTTGAAAACCTCAACACTGAATCTGAGCTATCTCATTTTCATCATTTGATCGATGATATCCAAACAAAGCTTGAAATTTTACAACAATCAACACCTACTCAGGCAGACATAACCCTGCTCCAAGATGCTATGCGTAGTGTGGCTGATGCTTCTGAATTAAATGCTGTGAAATTGGCCCTTGAGTCTTTGCAGAATACTGTAGCAAATCTGCCTACATCACAGGAACTTAAAAATATCAAGAGAGCTGTGAATCGCATATTGAAATCTGAAGACATCAAGAATATCCAGACAGAGATCAAACAGCTTACTCAGACAGTGGCTACTCTTCCAACTAATCAACATATTAATGAACTGCATGCTCTGTTTGAGGATATCAGATGACAGGTCCATGATCTTACAGCTCAAAGTTCAAAATTGGCAGTTGAAAATCTACAGCAAATTGTAGCTAATATCAAGCAACAGCTAGGGACCATGGAATCCAACCAAGCAAATGCTCTGTCTGTTTTTGCCACCCAGCTTCAAGAGATTGTACGACAATACAAGAAACTTGCTGTAGACATAAGAATTAAACCAGGTCACGATGAGATTGTTAGGACTATCAATGAGCATCTTGAATCTGTAACGAGTAGATTGCTTACAGCAGAAAAAGAAATAACTGGCCTAATCGAGAATCCTAAACATACAGTAATTCTTGAATTGTACAGTATCCCCAACAAAGAATTTACACCAGGTGGCAAAATATATATGCTGTCCCCTGCGCAATTCTATTACCAGTTTTTTGTTGGGGGCACACTCAGACCAATCAAGATTAAATATTGGCTACAACCACAGGCTCACCACTACCCTACCTTATCAATAACTAATGCTGACAACAAACCAAAAATCACCAGTGTAGAGTTAGAGGATTTTACAGACCTCAATACATTAGAGACATCTTATGCTGAAGATGATGGTTCTCTTGAATTTCATATACAAATAGGAGACAAATTATATTTAGAAAATCCTGTAGTATCAGCTGCTGAACACCCTATAGTTGCAATATTCTTGTTTACATACTATGTCTAGACAAATTATTGTTGATGAATTACACAAACCAGCCAGACATAACTTTAAGAGATTGCCAGTGGTTAGAAAAGGCATAGATGATTTATGGCAGTGTGACTTGGTTGAGATTGCAAGTGGACAGCTGAAAAACTTAGACAAAATCAACAAGGGCTACAAGTATCTACTCACTGTCAAAGACACATTTTCAAAATATGCCTGGGCTGTGCCACTCAAATCCAAGACTGGAGCATGTGTTACAGAAGCCTTCAGGACAATCATCAATCAGAGTGGAAGATCACCGCGCTATCTACAAACAGATAATGGCAAAGAATTCTATAATTTGGTGTTCCAACAATTTATTAAAAGCCAGTCAATACAACATTACTCGAGTTACAGTGATCTCAAGGCCTCTATTGTAGAAAGATTCAACAGAACCCTAAAAAATCATATGTATAAACAATTTACCCTTGAAGGTAATTATAAATGGCTTACAATCCTACCAGAACTTCTAGATAGATATAACAACTCAGTTCACACTACAATTAACATGAAACCCTCTGAGGTAACTTCATCTGATGAGCAGCAATTGATCAAGACTGTTTACTATCCTAGATACCAACCAACAACAAGAAAAGCCAAATACAAGATAGGCGATCAAGTAAGAATCAGCAAATATAAGCACATATTCAAAAGAGGCTTTACAAGAAACTGGAGTACTGAATTATTTACAGTGGTTCAAGTTAAACCTGGGACCCGTAACACATATATAATAAAAGACCATCGAGGAGAAATTCTCAAAGGCAGGTTTTATGAAGAAGAACTCAGCAAAACTAAACAGCCTGACACATATTTGATAGAGAAAGTTATCCGCAGAAAAGGCAATAAAATACTGGTCAAATGGCTAGGTCTCCCAGAACACAGCTGGATCGAGGCAGACAAAGTGATACTATGAACACTTGGGATGTTATAAAGAGACTACCAGATCCTGAACAGCAGAATAAGAGAAATGGAAAGCTGCTGCCTGATAATATTAGATGTCTTATTGTTGGGCCATCGGCTTGTGGTAAAACAACACTAATGGTTGATAATTTTTTATTGGCACCCAACTGGTTAGACTGGAAAAACAGGCACTTGTATGTCTTCTCTAAGAGTTTAGAACAATTAAAATATCAGCAGCTGATGAAGCTATATGATGGACTGGATATAGCCACTTTTGAATCAGATGTTAAGCCACTTCATGAATGTCTTGATAACTCTGTTGTTGTATTTGATGACATTAAACTAGATAATCAAAACAAGGTTAGAAATTTCTTTACACAGGGCCGACACAAAAATATAGATTGCTTCTACCTGGTACAAACTTTTTCTAAAATACCAAAACAGCTGATAAGAGACAACAGCAATTTTATATGTGTTTCATCAAGACCATACCAACCTCAAACACATACATGATGAATATGTAGGTGGTGACTTGAGCTACAATAATTTTTCAAAGTTTGCAGTAGGTGCTGGAATTAGGACAGCTATGGGTTTGTCACAATTGATATGACAAGGAAACCCAATAGTGGTAAATACAGAAATAAAATCAACAATTTTCTAGACATTGAAACATATATAAATAAACATGAAAAGGCCAATTATTGATGATCTTAAATTAAGAGACTACCTTGTAAAAAGATTTAAGGGATGGAAATCAGAGAACCGAAGAATCTATGAACAACACAAGCAAACAGAACAGCCTATTATTGATGCCATTAGTGAACTGAGTAAAAATATCAAAACTGTTACAGAGCAAAATCAAAATTTGATTACAGAGCTTGTGCCAGTAGCTGCTAGGAACATATTAGATTATCCAATCACCCCACTTTCTAGTATTCATACTCCTAGTCCTGTTGCTCCTCGAAGAATTGAAGCTACTCAGGATCCTATTGAATTGGGTCTTCTTGCTCAGAAATATTTAAGCACACCTAAAGACAACAAAGATGAGGTTTTTGGTTTATATGCTGACACAGAGGTTGATGGTAGCATCATACATAGAATTGGCAATTTTAGAGTAACATTTATGGGAGATGATCTAATTGTATATTCAGAATCTCATCTTGGAGAAAGAGGTGCTTTTGTTAAGTATCCTGGCACACCTGGATTGTGGGAACTGATGACTAGGAAGAGACCTGGCAACTATACAGATCAAGATTATGAGCATTACAAAGAAATATTAATAAAATCAGATGTTCTATACCAGAACAATGTTCCCACACAAAAAAGAGTCAAGTCTAGCAGTGGAGCAAAATACAACAACTTAATCAAGCCCATATGGTCACAGATCAAGACAGGTAGTGGAATCAAACAATACAACACCCTGCTTAAAGAATTTGTGTGGGTCGATGATGTCAGGAAACTTGTAGATAGGTTGCTGGTCATAGCTGGGGAAGAAAATGCTGGCAACCACAATTTTTACAATGAAAAGGTTGGAATTATGGACATGATAAGCACAAAATTGTCTAATTTTATAGTTAATGACACTAAGGGCATTGGATATCTTATAAAAATTATTAATACTCTACCACCTAAATTTTGGAATATCTCTGAGGGTCGGGGGCTGGTTAATGACATCATAAACAAGCTGCCATTTGAACTACACATACCAGGCTATCAGTATTGTGGTCCAGGTACCAAACTAGATCATAGATTAAACAGAGGTGATCCTGGTGTTAATCCCCTAGATGCTGCTTGTAGAGACCATGACATAGCATACAACACACATACCGATCTTGACAAGAGACATGTGGCAGACAAAAAATTAGAAGAGACTGCATTTGGTAGATTTGTAAGCAAAGATGCTTCTTTGAGTGAGAGAATAGCAGCATTGGGGACCACCATAGCTATTAACACCAAACAAAAACTGGGGTGGGGGTTGTAATAAATTAAATAAATTAGTTGCAATTTAATTGAACTAGTTAATCCCAGAATATGTATATAATAAACCAACAATGAAAGCCAAGGGTGTTATGTATCAGATACCTTATGCAGGTCTTAAATCTCTTAAAACTATTGATAGTCTTTTAACTAAAATGCAGCGAAAGAAAAAAGTTCTTGTCTTGCCAAGGGTCATGGTATGAAATTATTACTTAGTACCCCCCCAATTAAAAAAATTACAGCAATCTAGAAAAAAATTGCATACAGGGGGCTTAACTAAGCCTATAAAAATTAAAGATATTCAATCGAATAATATTGTTATAATAATGCTAGAACTATTCAAATTAACAATATTTATATTTAGTATCCCTGCTATCTTAGCAGCACTTGGTGCAGTTGGCAGCTTAGCAGGGCGATAGGCTGCCATAGCAAAAACAGTAATAGATGCCAAGAAGAATAGGGCAGAATTAGATGAAGAAAGGCGCCATAATCTGGCTATGGAAAAAAAGGCAAAGGTCTTAAAAGAGTCACAAATAAGTTTAAAAAAACAAGAGCCGCTTACAAACCAAGATATTGAAGCTTTAATTAAGCCACTGGGCATCAAAAATTTTAGAGGTGTGTACATGTCTGATTCTTTACCAGAACAACCACTCAACAAAGAGTGTGGCATAGTTAATTTGGATAAGAACAAAAATCAGGGCACTTACTGGATCTGTTATCTTAAATATTTAAACAATGAGGCATTTGTGTTTGATTCATTTGGAGGTGTTCCACCTGAGAATATAGTAAAATATCTAAAATCAACTAATCTTTATTACAATAATGCCCGTGTTCAAAATTTCAAAGATGTTAATTGTGGACATCTGTGTTTATCTATGCTTAGATATCTGTCTCAAATAAATAAACCATCAATTGAAAATTTTCATAAAGCCTTGTGGTATCTGAAGCATCATGGGAGTATTCCATCTCACCAGCCAAAATTCAATATTGAAACTCAGATTACATGATGATATAGTATATCCCAAAACAATAGCTCTCAGAGCATTGTATGGCATGCACTTAATCCCCAATATTACACACCATAACAACAAGATTGCAGTTGGTGACCAAAACATTGTCATCACTCCAGGGCAGTATAATCTGTCTACTTTAAATGCTCAGTTACCCAGAGGTGTAGTGTTAACTCAAAATTCTGTCACTCACAGAGTAGAGATTGTGTCTGCTACAGAGACAGTAGATCTGGGTACTATAGGAGAACTATTAGGATTTGAGAACAACACAAACTTGAACCAGCCATCAAACACACTGCTATTAATATACCTAAATTCTTAGCCATAGAAACTCTAAATATTCACTGTAATGTGGCCGAGGGTATGATCACCAAATCAAATGGCATAGGCACTCACAAACAAACTGGGATCATTGCAACATTCAAACCTAACTCTGAATTTATGGAGCCAATCATCTACACTCCATCACCAACATTATATTTTCCTGTGTGCCATAATAGAATAGACTACATTGAGTTGATGGTCACTAATGAAAAAGAAGAATTAGTTGATTTTGCTGGAGCCACAACAACTGCTATCATAGAAATTAATATTTAAATAAAAATACATACAAAAATAAATAAATAAATAAAATGGAAAATATTGAGAGTTATGAGCTACAATCATTCCCCCCAAACCGGAGGACCTTTGCAAATTTAAATCAAGCCAACACAGAGATTGAGGTTGACCTTGATGTAGGAGATGGTTTTATACACCCTCTCTGAGCAGACCTATATATTAAATTTGATGTTGTCAAGCTCGATGGTACAGATTATCCGGTTAATTCAAATATAAGATTGGTAGACAATTTTGTGCCACATCTGTTCTCTGAAATTGAGATCAGAAAACATGGTGTTGTTATAAACAGAGTAGATTATCCTGGTATTACATCTACAGCTTTAGCCACACTAAAATTATCCAAAACCGAGGCCTCTTACTACAAAATAGGTGGATTTGAGGCTGGTGATAAAATAATATCTAAGAGCCACACAGTGCTGTTTCCTATGCGCCTGTTGCCAGGATTCTTCTCAGATTACAAAGAAATTATGTGGAAGGGTGGTTTAAGAATTACATTTAGAAGAGCTGCCAATGATAATAATGCTTTGATGAGGTACAGTACATTAAACTCTACTGGGGCAGCTCTCCCTAATACCCTACCTGATGAAGGCAAATGCCTTATTCAGACTATGGAGCTAAGAATTCCAGTAGTTGAATATGAAGCCAGTTATGCTCTTAAATACAAAGCAGATATCCTAAAAAATCCACAGGTGCCTTTACAATTTTATACATATCAATGTGTGCAGAAGCCTGCCACTGGTAGCTATTATGAATTTGATGCTACAAACTCATTCTCCAGTATACAATATGACATGCCAGATTTTGTGGTGGTACTGTTTCAGACTGGAAGACACAAAAATCAAGAAAAAAATTCAAGTAAATTTGATAACTGCAACATCAAGAACATATATCTTAAAAATGGCAGAAATGAGGTGTTCCCTAGAGAAAGTTATAATTTAAACATGTCCAAGGATGATTTCCTCAAATTATATGAGGCATTTACAGCATACAAAAGGGTTACAACCGGGAATACTGACATGTATTACTCACCAGATGAATTCAAAACACAGAGACACATGTTTGTCATCAACACCTCAAAAAGGAAACAAGTTGTGGTTAATGACAGGACAAACATTAAAATTATCTGTGAATTCCATGATACACTCCCTGATGACACCATATGTAGTGTTATTCTTATAGGTGAAAAATCATATGTTTATGATATAAGAAATGAGAGAGTCACAGAGCAATTCTAGAAAGCCTCTGCATAATGTATTATTTTGGTATTAGATATATGAGTTGAGCCTGGTGTCTAATTAAAATATTCGGGTTAACATATTAATACTCTAAACTCACTGAAAAAAACCTGAAAAACCCCACAGGTGTGTCAAGTAAACCGGAAGTGAACCGGAAGTGAACCGGAAGTGGACCGGAAATAAACCGGAAGTGGACCGGAAGTAAATATGTGTGGGTGTGGGTGGGTGTGGGTTTTATGAGCAACTTGGCCTAGTTTTGAGTGTATTAAAAACAATATCAAGAGGGGCATATTTTTAACAAGCTTATGGACAACAATCTGACAGATGCAGCTTTTGTAAGTGTAGCCAAATCAATCTGAGGGGGGTCATACTTTCACGGGAAATTCCCGAGGGCTTTTTTACAAAAGTCTTGGATTAGACAGAGTAGCACACTTGAGCAATAAACTTATATAGACATTTTGACCTAGTTTTAAGTATAGGCAAATCAGCCTGAGGGGGGCTCATACTTTCTCGCGCCAGTAATATTGTATTTGACACTACTAACTGCCAATATTCATATTGATATTAACATTCGGACTGATAACCACTCAGGCTGTGTTAAGTGGTCAGCTATTCAAAATGATATCCATGATCGTATTCAGCAATACTTGCGCGAAATTTCACTTTACCTCCCCTGTCGTTTTAAAACCAGCGATAGCCGGCCGAATTGCCATGGGGTGTGGAAAAATGTATCTGGGAGCTCTCGAGGGAAAAGATCGATTTTTTTTAATTTAATGAATTTATTTTCGGCGGGTCTTTCAATTTATAACTCCTTTTCAATTCATCACCTTAGCTCCTCTGTTCAAGCTCTAAAACATAATCAAGATCAGATTCAGGCAGAATTACAGGAAATGAAGAAAGACGAAATCCAGACTTTCCGAGTTGTTAATAACATTTTGGTAATCTTCAAACGTTCTCTTATTGCTCTTAAAGCGGATTTAGTTTCGAAATTTTGTGACATCTATACGGAAGAAAGGCACCTAATGGCACTTTTGCACGCTTCAGAATTATTTACCCGTATTGATTTTATGGTAACCGATCTATCGATGAATAAACTGTCTTATCATATGATTTCTCCCGATTGGCTTCGTGTTTTTCTGAGTCTTCATTCTGACTTTAAGGACACCCTGTATATGACGGATCTTGGTCTCTTTTACGCTTTAACCAATGTCTACCTTGTCAATTATGACTTATCCACTCATTCTTTTCATATTTTGTTAGAAACTCCAAATTTACTTCGTAACGCTATTTCTCCCGTTTATCGGACTATAAATGTTGGCACTTTTGTTGATAATAAATGGTTCCGGGTTAAGGTTCCCCAATTATCATATAAAATGGAACATAATGGTCAAACCCAAATCGTGGAGATTCTTGACAGTCATTGTAAATTTAATTCCTTTATTTACGTTTGTATTCATACGGAACTTTCAATTCACGATAATATAAAATGCTTAACAAATATTCTATTTCATAATTCCACTATTTCCTGCTCCACAGAAATAAAATCCAACGTCGGGGGCCACCTCACGAAAGTTCGCACTCGAACAGGAGTGATAGTTTCCGGCACAGGAAAATTCCTCCAATCACAAACTTTAAACGGCAATTTAAATACACACAAAACCACAACAGTGTCTGAAGGAACATCCTCTTTCTGTAATTATCAGAATTTTGATCAATTGATTTTTGATGATGAAATCATCCACACTCGTAGAGTTTTAGATACAGAAATACCTATTCGAGCAATTTCTCCACTTTTTAATACCTCTGTAAATTTTTCAAATGTAATTCTTCCTGATTGGACTGACTTTCGACTGGCCATGGAGAAATTGAATCAGTCAATCGCGAACGACCCAAAGTTTCATGAAATATTTTTGTCCCATTTTCCCGTTACTGTTATCCTATTACTAATTTGGAACTTCATTTTAAGTGTTTATTTATGCTATACGTCAGGCGTATGCAAGCGCAAACCAACCTTGACTAGTGACCGTTAACAATGCGTCACTATGTCGCCTTGATTTATTCATCCATTTTTATGTATCTTTCGTAATTAATGATTTTAACGTCATTGGAGCCATGTCATTTACTCTTTTATTTTACTTGTGGCTAGGTCCGTTTTAACAGCTGTGACGTTACCAAATTTTGGGTTAATTATTTTTTTCGTCAGTTCCTCATTTTTTACAATGCTTTGACATTTCTGACATGATATTAATGGATTTCGTCGGGTTACTTTTCTGATACCAGGGGATATATTTTATACCATCTACATATTACTTTTATATATTTATCAATATTTAATCCTAGATATTTTCGTTTATTTTATTGTATATTGATCATGTGCCAACAAAGGGCATTTAGTGCCATGTCATAACTTCAGTTTTATATTGCACATTACTTTATATTTTGGGAGAAGCCAGGCGATATATATAATTTAGTCAATATATACTAAAAGGCTTAAGAATAACAAAGCACCTGGCATTGATTTAATACCAGCTGAGTTAATTAAATATGGTGGAAATTCATTAATATGTCAAATTCATAAATTAATTTGTTTAATATGGAATAAAGAAGAAATCCCTCAACAGTGGAAAGAATCCATAATTGTTCCTGTGTTTAAAAAAGGTGATAAAATGAACTGCAATAATTACCGTGGAATTTCTCTACTCTCAACAACATACAAAATATTGTCTAACATTCTTTTAACAAGACTAACCCCATATGCTAATGAAATTATAGGTGATTATCAATGTGGATTTAAACGTAACAGATCAACTACAGATCAAATTTTTCACATCAGACAGACACTTGAAAAAAAGTGGGAATATAATCAAAATGTCCATCAGCTATTCATTGATTTCAAAAAAGCATATGATTCGGTCAAAAGAGATAAATTATATAATATATTAGTAGAGTTTGGAATACCTAAGAAGCTTGTTAGTATGATAAAAATATGCACCAGTGAATCAGAAAGTAAAATTCGTGTGGGTATTAATATGTCTGATAAATTTACAATTCATGATGGGTTAAAACAAGGAGATGCATTATCTCCATTGCTCTTTAATTTTGCCTTAGAATATGCTGTTAGGAAGGTAAAAGAAACTAAAGAAGGACTAAAATTAAATGGTGTGACTCAGTTGTTAGCATATGCAGATGATGTAGACTTACTGGGGGATGATGTGAATACAATTAAGAATAATGCTAAAATATTTTTCAAAACTGCTAAAGAGATAGGTTTGGAAGTTAGCAAAGAGAAAACTAAATATATGCTTACAGGCCGAAACTAAGTGTTAGGTAATAATCAAAATCTAATTATTGATAACAACTCGTTTGAACCAGTTTCCAAATTCAAATACTTAGGAGTAATATTAACAAATGAAAATTATATTAAAGAGGAAATAAAAAGTAGGCTTAATTCAGGAAATGCATGTTACTTCTCTCTTCATAAACTTTTGTCTTCTCGTTTAATATCTAAGAAACTAAAAGTTAAAATATACAAAACAGTAATTTTGCCTGTAGTATTATACGGGTGTGAAACTTGGTCCCTTACATTAAAAGAGGAACATAAATTGAGAGTATTTGAAAATAAGATTCTTAGGAAAATATTTGGACCTAAAAGGGATGAGGAGACAGGTGAGTGGAGAAGGTTACATAATTTTGAACTACATAATTTGTATTCATGTCCAGATATTATTAGAATAATTAAATCAAGAAGACTTAGGTGGGCAGGCCATGTGGCACGAATGGGAGAGGAAAGAGGAGTTTACAGGATTCTTGTTGGGAAACCAGATGGTAAGAGACCTGTAGGAAGGCCAAGACGAAGATGGAGGGACAACGTTGAGATGGACCTAAAGGAAATCGGTAGGGATGGAAAAGAGTATATAGATCTTGCTCAAGATAGGGACAGATGGAAGGCCTGTGTTGCTGCAGCCATGAACCTTCGGGTTTAAGAAGGCTAGAGAGTTAGTTAGTTAGTCAATATATACATATATTACTTTTGATGAAGTCATATTTTCATTTTAATGGTGTTCCAGTGTTAAGGCGTCAAATGACATTTTCCGCCTTTTATTTTTATTTAGCCTTCATTCAAACTTTGTTTTATAATTTATATCACTTATTGGGCACTTTATTTTATTTTAGTTTACTTATCTTTACTCATGATTTTCACTTGCCTATAAAAGACGATTACTTTACACATTTTTTATATATTTTAAATATTGAATGACTGAGAGGAATGTAGTCTTTCCAATGTCCTACCTGTTTCCTACCCTGTTCGGAAATTCCACGAGTTCAAGGAATTTCGAAAGTAGTCCAGCGATTTTTTTTTGAGGCCGGAAGAAGAACGCATTCCTGAAGGCTTTGGAGCTCATCAGCCTCCTTTGGATTTCAGCGGTGCATGTCACTGGTGTGAGAGCTAAAATCGCCAGGGAATTTCACCTCAAGACGCCCCTGCTGCTGTTATGCATCTTCGATAATCACAATCAGAACGACCTATCCCCTTTTGGTCGTCTCCGCCCCTGTTCCCATTATCTACCACCAATTGGGACTAGCGTAGCAGCAACGAAAATCCTATTCCAAGTGACATCCCAGGATCGGAACAGCGTCAGAAACATCAGAAGAAATGTCATTCTTACAGAGCAACCAACCCCCCACGACTCTAACCCCCTTAAGAAGAAGCATGAACATCTTTCATGTACATCGTCCCTTTTTGCTCTGTAAGGCCAGGCAGTGTACTTCACCACATATTGGAACTTTCCGGGTACAGTCAACGACCCAAATGTGTTGAGACCCACCCCTGTGGATCAGCAACCTGCCAGGCCACCTGTGAACAGTTTCATCCTACCAGTGGCCACGTTTACTGTTCCCCTTCTTGGAGTGATCGCAGCCCGGACACCTTGCATACTGTATGCAACGGCACGGTACACCTTCCGTTTTCGCATGCAACCAGCGTACGAAATGTGTCGCCATACGATGTGTGCCGGAAATATGCAATGGCGTCTGCTGTGAACTCTCGGGGGCCTATCATAAATACCCTCCCCCCAGTGTTCGCCATTGGACAACGCATATTTTGGGGCTTGGAAACGCTACTTGGAGTGGCTTTCCATGGACTACCCTGTTCGCCGCCCCACGGCCAACGTCCTTTCATCTGACCTGTGCTGAACAGTATTCCTGAACTTTCCACACCGGGATTCGAATCCGGTCCCCCAGTGCAATTGTGATCGATCAAGGACCGTGTATTTCCCGGAACAGTGCTTCGTACCCCAGGACTCCGGGGTTTGAGTGTATCTGGATTGCCCTGCCTTCTGATTTCTCAGGTCATAGTGTGCACACATAGTGTGCTACGGACATCAATGGCAAGTGAAAACATAATCTTCAACTATTTTTTAATCTTCGTGTGGTTGTGCGTAGCCAATACTGCGTGTGTTGTTTCTTTTATTGGCTTCAGTGCATCCACTTCCATGCCGCGCAGTCCAGTGGAGATTGGTGTTTACCACGGTCTTTTGCTCTCGCCTCGAACTGTCATCCTGAAGAGGCGGAAGAATGCGAGCATACGGCCTCAAGGTTTCTCACGGCTTACGTTCGGCGCTTAGTTAGCAGTTGTTCAGATGCCATTACCTATCTCTCCGAGGTGTTATGCGAAACGCAGAAGCCATTCGCATGTCTCGGGTTACGATCCAGTGTGATGAACTTTCCGCTGACTCCGCGGACCTGCGAACAACACTTGCTATCGCATGTTGATTTACCGTCAGCATCTCTCATACGAAAGACTCTTCCAGCGTGTGGCTAATGAAAACAAAGGACTTTATTTCAGCAGTCAAGCTTGAGCTTAATTCTGTTCCATTTAATTTTCGGTGAAGGGACTCCGACATTTTTTTTTATTATTTTTTTTATTTTATGTAACACTTTTCATGTAATAAAAAAAAAACCTTTTAAATTTTGGTGAATGGCAGAAGGTTCAATTTAAACTTTTAATGATTACAATTTCAATTTTAGAAATTGTCTCGCAAGAGGGGGTGTCGTCCCATACCCTGTTCGATTAAGAAATATTGACCCTGGCAGACCTTGTCAGCTCCTGCTCAGAAATGTGTTGGGTAAGCCTTTCACAGGAAATGGTAAGAACACTGGCCTTTGGCAAGAGGTGACGAGAGGCCAAGCGAGGGTTTAAATAGGTGCGCATGAGAGCGACACGAGGTCTTTTAATCTGGAATCATCGGAGAAGCAGGAGCTACTGGTCTTATTTCTAAACCGAACAGGGTAAGCTAGTCTACACCCATTCTGCCATCCGCATTGCTCACTTCAGTCTAAAACGAATCATGAGTCTATTTTAATGATAAGTTAGATATTTGTACCTGCCCGTTCAGGGCTGTCTCTACCATCAACTAGTACTAATCGGGAGGGGTAAGTTACATCCCTATTTAAGATCCCCGCGTTCATGGTGGAACGCTACGCATTGACCCATTTTGTTAAGAAGAGCCAAGAAAAAGGGAATCCTGTAATGGGTTATAAACCACACAATAAAGTGTTCTCTGCCTACATGGAGACTCAGGTAAAGTATATAAAGACATGTGCAAATATATTTTATGGACTCACCCCAAAAGAAATCAGACAGTTAGCCTACCAATGGGCAAACCAAAATCAGTGTAAGTTTCCAGAGTCCTGGGCAGATCGTCAAACGGCTGTTCCAGACTGGTTAACCGCATTTATAAAGATAAATCCTACTTTAGCAATAAGGACCCTAGAGTCAACATCCTTAGCGTGTGCTATGAACTTTAATAAAGAGAATGTTATTTTTTTTTTGGAAACCTATCGAAGGTTTTGGAGCAATATCAATTCGAACCTCAAGACATCTACAATGTCGATTAAACAGGCACATCAACATCCCCTAAGCCAGACAATATAGTTGCACCAAAGGGAAGCAAGCAAGTTGGAGGAATTAATTCTCATGAGAGGGGCACCTTGGTAACGATGTGCTTAGCCGTTAGTGCCATAGGCACAATAAAAAAAGAAGAGAACTGCAAGCAGAAGCGCCAGAAGGTGTCAGGAAAGCAGCTTTGAAGGCGACGAATGTCTTTGTTTAGTTTGCCTTGAGAAGTGGTCCAATAGTGCATCTGGTGAGCAATGGGTGCAGTGCTTAACTTGTGACAACTGGTCACATGAGAAATGCACCAAAGGAGACAGCTTTTACATTTGTCATACTGTCAGTCAGAACGATCAGATATATATTTGTTAGAAACAGTATTTGGGACCTGGTATGGTTCGATTAGCCTACTTATTAACGAAAGCAAATTTAGCTAATTCTTAATCATTGTGTAAGGCTACATGTTATTTCCAGCAAAAAAATAAATTGTATTTCTGGTAAATTTTAGCATGTTACATTTGCCCCTGTAGTGCGTTACATTTGCCCCCGAGCAAGGGTCAATTGTAACATTTGTCACAGATTTTTAAAACATTAATTATGATTAGCATATTATATATGGAGGGATCGTGACTGCATAATATCAATAACAACATATTGTAGTGTTTCCATGCCGATTTTCACGCTGCAAAGATAAATAGTTTCATAGAAAATGCATCATTTGTCAATATGGTTACAATTGACCCCGCTCTCCCCTACTCTGGTCATTGTTACGAGTCTTTTAACAAAATGTGAAAGACTACATTTCACATATAATCGTTTGTGCCACGAATCAGACACAAGAGCTGTGATCGCAATGCTTATCAAACGGGTTTCCAACACGCTCCGAAACATTTGCCGGAATCATGGCAGCAGGCGCGCTTTCGCGCAATGCATTGTGGGGGAAGTTGTTCGCTGAATATCATCCATAGATTAGTATAAACACGCCATTTGTATTTGTCCGTGCAGTCGAACGAAAGTTGATTTTTGCTCGAGTACAGCAACAAAAACATTGCATTGCGTTGCATTTTGTGTGACATAAATTGCTATTTATCTTCCCAGAGACAAAAGGGTTAGTTTTACCATTTTGCACACTTCCCTAAGTAGAGAATTATTCCAAAAGACCAACAGAGAAGATAGCAATCAAACCACATCACGAAAGTTTCTTCCTCGATTGTCTACATGACAACGCTCCAAACACGAATAGGCTTTCGTGACAGCTCTTCAGAAGTTGTTGGTTTATTTCGGGAGCCGATAAGAGGATAATTACTAAACTCTAGATGAATATCATTGTCTTGCTCCCATCAAACACATACATATTCGCTCTCCGTTTAATCGTAGTCAAACAATCGCATTTACTGGCAGGTGAGTAGCGAGTCTTCATACAGATTTTGGTTAATGATTAAACGCCTTTCTGCTTTCATCATTAATAAATCGTGCATTAGCTACCACGAGAATCTGTAGAGTGGGATACTGAATATTATCACACAAGTTGTGCATGGCTGTGTTAGTGCTAGTGCAGTTTGTTTTACGCAACGTGACATTCGGTAATCAACTGAAAGAAAACGACAAGGAAGTGGTCTAGGCCTCCGCACCAGCATCAATTTCGTTGGTAATATTTGTGCATCCCACTGTACAGAATTTCGTAAAAATATCTATTGGGCAGTTGTGCTTCTGATTATCGCTTTCGGTCATTCCATGCCAAACGATCCAATGGTCAGTGACGTGCACTGAGGAGTAGCTAGTCTAGCAGAGATAGATTAATCAATCTCACATCTCTAATTATTTTCAAATCACAATATTTATTGTCTTGTTAGAGCCAAAGATCATATGTAACATTTTTCTTTTTCACGCGCTTCTCGTCCATCGGTGCGATCCGCGGGCAAAGCTGGCCTAGCTCGCTCTTCCTCCGCCTCACCAGTTCCAGGTAGAAAAGAGTTTCCGAAGAGAAAGGAAAGATTTCTGCCTCTACCTCCCTTGCCCCCTGTCCCTCGCGGCAATGGTTGAAACCAGTGCTTTCAGGTCCCCCAGTCTATCTCCTATAGGACAAATAGGAGATTAGTTTCCCTTCAATTTCTTTGTAAATCCTCTTAAAGAACTGAAGGGAAAATTTTCTGCAGTACTTATGTTCTCTGTATTTACAGAACCTTTTACACGTTGTACAATATGTATGTATGATATGGGATGTAGTTTTATTATTTATGAAATGGGAACGTGTTATGTGCAGGCAATAATGTTATGCTTTCTTTCTTCCTTTTTAAATATGGAATATATAATGATTAAATTACAAATTTTTGCTCAGGCTCTCTCTCACTGTCGTTTTAGTAGTGTTTTATTTAAATATACTAATCTCTTGGCCTCGAACGGATGTATTTATTTGGGCAAGACAACGCACATTCATATTGTTTTTGGTTTGGTTTATTTTACTTCGCTTTTCTGCCACATTTGGTTATCGTGAAAATTAAGATGAGTGATGATGTAATGAAATTAATGAAGGGACCTCGAAAAATCCAGGCCAGGATTCGAACCCGTGATGAGCGTGCATTCTTGTTCCTGTGTTGCACTCTGCAGTGAATAATGAAATAATTTGAAATGAAAAATGTATCTCTGAACTCAAGAAGCCAAATTAATATTATTGAAGAAACTACAAAAAATTGTGTTTTGTTACCGGCTTTGTTTCTGTGCATAAAGTGGACTTAGAACACCAAATCAACCAACCGCGGGGGAGTGGTTATCACAGCGCGCTACGACACCAGGAGTTCCGGGTTCAAACCCCGACCTGGGCATGGGTGTTCTTTGTGTTTATCCCTTCATTAATTTATCGTATCATCTTCGCAATTAACCAAATGTGAGAAAAAAGCGACGCTAAGTAACAAGAATCGAGTCAAATCATTGATTGATTGCTTGATGATTATTATAATTGATGAAGGGACACACTCAAAGAATTCCCATGGCCAAGCCGAGATTCGAACCCTGGATCTCTGGCTTAGGAGTCAAATCAAATCTTTTTTATTTTCGAAAAGGGGGGGGTTACGTGTACTTTTTTAGTACTCATTCATCATTTTGCAATCTTTTCCTGTTATTGACGTTCTATTTGTAGGAATACTGTGTCCTAACGGGGTGAGGGGTATGACCCACACCAACCCCCCCCCCCCTTGAGCACACCACTGATTGCTACCCCAAGTGTCGACGTCACCGCACGTCGCTGCCAATGGTGGTTGCATGACCATTTTAGAAAAAAATCGTTTTTAGTACATACGTTTGTACATGTTTCTAGATATCAAAACCAATGTTCAAAAAAATTTATTGTCTTTAGTTCTCCTGGAGCAGCCATTTTTCCAACATGGTGCATGGCTTTCTTTGCTCGTGTAGCACTTTTCAGAAATCTTAATATCTCAAAAACCATTAGAGCTAGAGATCTGAAACAAAAATCATTTTGTAGCTAATGAAGTTTACTTTCTATGATAATCAAGTATGTTTTGCTTAAAATTGCATCGTAAGTACGAAAATTATGGTGGAAATTTGGGTAACAATAGTTAAAAAAAATTGTATATTTAAGCACGATTTTTTCAATGAACGGGTTTAGTCAAAGCTTGATTTTTTTTTCATGTGTAGACCTGCATGCAGAGTGTCTGTAAATAAAATATCAGTACTTAGAAATACAACCCCTTTTTACAGCATGGGCTCAAACATGGCCGTTCATTGAATTTTGACAGTTTTCGGGGTTAAATATCTCAGATGGGTCCTCTTGAAAAATTCTATAATTTGGCACAAAGGAAGCCCTGCATGAACCTAACTCACAGTAAAAATCTCAACTTTTGGATTCAACTCGTTTTGGTCAATATGAGGTAACGTAATTCACCTAATTTCTGACGTTGCAAAGTAAGGTTAGACTACATCCCATACTAAGAATAATGAAGTATTTTCTTTTTCTTTTCTAAAGTTGGGTTAAACGAAGCCTCAGAAAATATAGTAACATAAGGTTTCTATACTTGACTTTGCCAGAAATTGAAATTACAAAGTATGACAATTGAAAATCTGTGAATTTATTAGGTACCCATGACTAGTTGGTGTTGTCAACTCCAAAACTGAGTTTCCCCCACATTGTTTAAATGTAGCAGTACATGCAGCTTAAGCTAGCCAGTGGCATGCCCAGGAATTTCGAAACGGAGGGGAGGTGGGTTACAAATACTTCTTTTAGTATATTGCCTTTGACGTAATTGTTTATGGAATACTAAGCGAAAGGTATTGGGTTATGACCCTCCAACTCCTCCTTGGGTACTTCACTAAAAGAAGGCTATTTATTTTGGAGGGTCAAAGCTGGTAGAATATATTTTTGGTTTGCTATATTTACCATGTCCCCCCCAAGAAAATACATTCGCTTAAGTAGATGTGAGTCATGCGCAGCAGAAGATTTAGAGACATGTTTTGATAGGATGTGAGGCAAGCCTGGAATTGATCTGTGCATGGACAATCTTCTGTTATTCTTCCTTTGCCTAATGTGCCGAGAGTAGTGACTTGTGAATGTTCGTTATCTGTGACTGGAATGGAGTGCTCTATAGAATTTTTAACTGGAGAGGACTCTCATAAATACACTTTTGGTAAGGTTCCCAAAGACCTAATTAATCTTAACAAACTCAGTGAAAATGATAAGAGACTTCTTAGGTCAAGACTACAGGTGGATGGCTTACATACAATATGCAAATACCATTGAAAATAGTTTTTTTATATGGTAAAGTATGTTGTGATCTTCAGAAGTGCCACTTAAAGAAAAAGTTAAGTAAGGGATTTTCTAAAATCAATTTGCATCGTATGATAATGCAAAAAAGTGTCAAGTAAGCCTTATACCAGTTAAGTCAATATGCCTGGCATATTGGAGTAAAATTTTCATATCTGGAGAAAGTGACTCACTTAAATGCCACAATGGAAATGATGTCTTTGTGCCAACCCAAGAAAACTAAAGGAAATGCATTAAGTCTGTTCTGTTTTTTATGTATCTCCTGGTTCAAAACTGAGGAGGCTGATTGCAGAAAAACGATAAAGTGCTCTTGCTCGAAAAACTATTCACATCATACAAGGAGTGCCAAGGAAACGGGAAAGTTGCTTTTCACTAAGTATTAGAACTGAAGAAAAGGAAGGCAAGTGTGACAATCCTTTACGTGACCAGTACAATCATATAATGGAAATTATAAGAAGAAAAATGAAAATTAGTTTAAACTACAGCGCCTAGAATAACGTAGTGTGGAAAACGGCATGCTTCTGCGCTCTCAGGCTGGTTCCACTCGAAAATGATCCGCTAGAGGCGCTGGTGTTGACCCCGGTGCTTGGTGTTCGATTGCTTATAATGGAAGTAAATGGAGTTTTCGCTGCAACGTCTGATTCTTTTACATGAAGCATTTCTATGAATGTGATAATTGCTATGATATTTGGTACAGTGGTCGCGAAGATATTAACGAACATTCTAGACAGTCGACCACGTCCTGTTATCGTCATACTTTCGTTAATAATACGGGAGAAAAAATACGCGTGGAATGTTCTTGGCAACTAAATTTTTGTGTATGAATTAGGTTCATTATTATTATCATCATCATCATTTCTTTTAAAGATATACACACTGAAGCATTTGTATTTTTGATATTTACTGTCTCTTTTCTTCCGCTTTAAACTAATCACGGCGATGATGATAATGATGATTGCATGAAACGACAAGGGGAACCTCACAAAACTTTCTTAGTGCCATCGACATGAGTGTAAGGCAACTTTCAAACCAATGGGACAATCGACACGGGATGTTCACACTGTCACACTAGTGACCATGGGCGTCCGGAAGGGGGGGCAAGATGGGGCCGTGCCCCCCCTGGAAAACGAAAGTCAACCAAAAATTACATATTTCACACATATAATTTAATTTCAGCCACAATAATGTGTGTTAATTATTGCACGAACATGATAAATTCAATTAAGCAATGTTTTTTTGAGGGATGAACACTATTATTGGGGAAAATATGCCATGTTGCCCCCCCCTGGAAAAATATACCTTCCTTGCCCCTCCCTGGAAAAAATCCTGCGGACGTCCATGCTAGTGACACACACTTCCAGACTGTAAAGTAGCATTCGTTGCACATGACGGTCCAAACAGCAAACGACACGTTGATATGGCGTATTCGCGTGCTACTTGTTACTTCGTTCGGAAAGCTCCTTAAAGGAAGGGTGCTGAGACCGAAGCGACGCGCTACAGGGGGAGTTCCCAACTAAGTGACAAGCGACATGGTGCCTTCAGTCTATTGGCAAGCGTTGCTTGCGAACAACAGATAGGCGACACGATAAACCGCACATTACAACAACAGATCTAGGCGACACGATAAGCCACACGTGTCGCTTTGTCGCTTCTGCGTCGCTCAAACTGGGCCATTTCCTCAATAGCTTGCAACATGTTGTCGTGGTTTGTTGTTCGCGCATACGCGATGCAATGAGTGTCTTGCTTTAGTGAGATTGCGCACCAAAGCGACAAGCGGCACGCGACACTTATCGCTTGAGGATTTCACCATCCGAACGTTGGCTTGTGCTTCCCGTCATGCCGCTACGATGTGAAATGTTGCTCTTGATTGGCTCCTTTCCAAGCAACATGTGTCACTTCGGTATGAAAGTTGCCTTGCACCGAATGATCCGTGTCGCTTTGGTGTGAAATCCTCGTATCGTTTGTCGCGTGTCGCTTTTGTGTAAAATCTCCTTGAGGAAACGGTGCAGTCAGGCTTTTGTCCCTACGGTTCGAAAGGCTGCATCGATTTCCGACTGCTCGCTTTCAAGCGACATTTTTGGTTTGTCGCCTCGGTATGAAATATCTCTCAGGATACTATTCATATTCTAATAACATAGAAAAATAAACTCTAATACACAGTCCAAGACCTGACGTCCGGAATCACATTGCGATGTTTCTTCTTGTGTTACGCACGCATGCTATTTATTTATTAATTTTATTTTACTTTTCTTTCCAAATTAATGTTATTTCGTGACTCCACAAATATAACTGTTTCCATCAATTCACTTACCGCCTTTCTAGAGAAACAAATCTACACAATATATTCCAAAAACTAACTAAGCCGCATTATTTTCATAACAAAATTAGCACCTGGGTCGATCGCACTGCCATCTACTTGTCATCGTCTCGGGGAACCAGTTTCTTGGGTTGTTTTCCACACTACGTTATTCAAGGCGCTGTAGTGAAAACTAACGTTGAAAAGGTCAGAATTATCAGTTTGATTGATACCACTTGGTCAAGAAAAAATATATGTGATGAACTGAAGGTTTCTGATAATTTACTTAGGAACTTAGTGAAAGAACAAAGAATTCTGCCTGATTTAACAAAGAGAATGAATAGGAAACTGGAGCTGACAACACCAACTGGTCATGGGTACCTAATAAAACAAACCTTTTGCAATGAGATTTCACAGATTGTCAATTGTCATACTTTGTAATTTCTGTTTCTGGCGAAGTCAAGTATAGAAACCTTATGTTACTATATTTTCTGAGGCTTCATTTAACCCAACTTTAGAAAAGAAAAAGAAAGTACTTCATTATTCTTAGTATGGGATGTAGTCTAACCTTACTTTGCAACGTCAGAAATTAGGTGAATTACGTTACCTCATATTGACCAAAACGAGTTGAATCCAAAAGTTGAGATTTTTACTGTGAGTTAGGTTCATGCAGGGCTTCCTTTGTGCCAAATATAGAATTTTTCAAGAGGACCCATCTGAGATATTTAACCCCGAAAACTGTCAAAATTCAATGAACGACCATGTTTGAGCCACGCTGTAAAAAGGGGTTGCATTTCTAAGTACTGATATTTTATTTACAGACACCCTGCATGCAGGTCTGCACATGAAAAAAAATCAAGCCTTAGACTAAACCCCTTCATTGAAAAAATCGTGCTTAAAAATCCAATTTTTTTTAACTATTGTTACCCAAATTTCCACCATAATTTTCGTACTTACGATGCAATTTTAAGCAAAACATACTTGATTATCATAGAAAGTATACTTCATTAGCTACAAAATGAATTTTGTTTCAGGTCTCTAGTAGCTCTAATGGTTTTTGAGATATTAAGTTTTTTGAAAAGTGCTACATGAGCAAAAAAGCCATGCGCCATGTTGGAAAGATGGCTGCCCCAGGAGAACTAAAGACAATACATTTTTTTGAACATTGGTTTTGATATCTAGAAACATGTACAAACGTATGTACTAAAAACGATTTTTTTCTAAAATGGTCATGCAACCAATTATTTTAAAATTGGTTCATTTGGCATGGAATGGCCCTTTCAGAACTCCAGTTGTGATATCACTTCTTGTCAGCCTATATCCGTTCCGTTCAAGTACTTGTCTCGCCTTTTATTTATCCATTCTAAGGTAAAATATTCCGGGTAAAATAGTCTCCCATTCGGATCTCCTGGCGGGTACTACTTTGGGAGATCCCTGGGCTAAGAATAATATCTACATTAGGAATAAGGATATTAAATTAGGCACTTGGAATGTTCTGAGTGTTTACCGGCCTGGGGCATTTCAGTGTACAGTTAATGAGATAGTTAGGTATAAATTAGATGTAGTAGCTGTCCAGGAAGTTATGTGGCCAGGAGAAGGTAATTGTAAAACTAAAAATTATACTTTTTTCTATGGTGGTACTGAAAATCATAATTTTGGAACAGGCTTCTTCATAAATAATAGAATTATCTCAGCCCTTAAAACAGTAGAATTTATTAATGATAGGATATCATATGCAGTTTTACAAGGTAGGGTGCAAAATTATTTTAATAAACATTTATGCACCAACGGAAAATAAAGATGATAATACTAAAGATCATTGTTATGCAGAGTTAGAACAAGTCTTTGATAAAATTTCCCAGTATGATATGAAAATTCTGTTAGGTGACTGTAATGCACAGATTGGCAAAGAAGAGGCATTTAAACCTACTATTAGTAAAGGAAGTCTTCATGAATTAAGTAATGATAATGGTATAAGATTAACTACTTTTGCAACCTCAAAGAATTTAATTGTGAAAAGTACCACTTTTAAACATAAAAATATCCATAAATATACATGGTCTTCTCCAGATGGTAAAACTCATAATCAAATAGATCATATTCTCATTGATAAGAGAAGGCATACTAGTATAATTGACGTTCGTTCACATAGAGGTGCTGACTGTGCCAGTGACCATAATTTAGTAATTGCTAAATTAAGAGAAAGACTCTCGGTGATAAATCATAAGCAACAAAATCTAAAAGCTCTAAAATTTAATACAGAAAAATTTGCTGATGATAGAATTAAGAAAGATTACCAAATTAAACTGTCAAATAGATTCGATATTTTGCAGGATTTAAATGATGATGAAAATGTAATTGAAACAGACGTAAACATGAATTGGGAACACATACGTAATGCAATATAATCATCATCTGAAGAAAGTATAGGATACCATAAACCAAGAAAAAATAAGCCGTGTTTTGATAATTGTAGTGTTAGTCGTGCTAGCCGGAGCAAGAGATAAGCGAGGTATATCGGTGTGGCTCGGAGGACGTACTGCCCCAGGCACTGGCATAGTGCAGCTTTGTTTGCCTAGGTGGCAGCACCTTACACAACATCCTCCTTCTTTATTGAAGCTATGTTTGTTTACATATGCCACATAAATTTTACATCTTATTACAAAACATTTTAAACAAAGTTTCTGTCTCTTAACTCAAATTGACGAACAGTAATGTTTTAACCAAAACATAAAAATGACACATTTAACAACTTTATCCATAACCACCATACCTATTAACAAAAACACAAATAACATCTTAACCTACGTAATCCTTCATCAATCCTGGAGGGTTTCTTTCCCTTCGAGGATGCATCTACACCAAACTTTCAGCTTCTTCTAACTTATTATCTTTATTATTATCTCGTCCTGGTGTAGTTGGAGTTACTCTGGGCGGAGCACTTTCAGGAAATGTAATATCATCCCTGTTCATTACCTGAGGAGCAGGGATGAGGAGCCATCTGTTTCGACGATAAGTACCTGTATTCGTTTGTATTAAGTATGATCTAGGATATTTCAATTTAGTTTTAACTGTACCATATTGTTTTAAATCCTTGACCCAGATCCTCTCACCTACCTTTAGGTCTCTTAAATGTCTAACTCTGTGCCTTTTGTTGTAATTGTCAGCTTGTTTGTTTTTTAAATTCTTATTCTTGTACAAAATTTGGCTACGATTCAACACTTTAGGTAGTAATTTTACAGGTAACATCGGTAAATCTGATCTTAATTTCCTGTTCAGAAATAATTCTGCAGGAGAATAACCATTCGCTAATGGAGTATTTCTATAGGCAAGCAAACCTTTATATATGTCATCATTCTTCATTAACAAATGTTTAGCAATTTTAACAGTAGCTTCTACCTGTCCTTGAGACTGACTATGATATGGCGAACCTGTCTGATGAATAAAGTTATACTCCTTAGCAAAACAGCGAAATTTGTACTGAAACTGCGGTCCATTATCAGATCTAATTACATTACAAACACCATATCTAGCAAACATTTGCTTCATTTTTGTGATTATCACATCTTCTGTCATTTGTTTCAACGGAAATATCTCAAAAAACTTTGAGTAGTAATCTGTGGCAATAAGGTACCATACACCTTTACATTTAAACAAATCTACTCCCACCTGTTGCCACGGTCCATCAGGTAAACTTTCCCTTAAAAATGGTTCTTTACAGTTACCTCTCATTTCAATACATTGAGAGCAGTTTTTCACTAAATCATTAAGTTGTGAACTAAGTCCTATCCACCATACTGACATCTGTGCTCGACGTCTACATTTCGTTATACCCTGATGACCTTGGTGTATGAATTTTAAAACCTCCTTTTGTAGCAAACCTGGTATTACAATACGAGAACCTTTTAACAATATATCATGTATTATTGAGAAATCTAATCTATATTGATAGTAAGGTAACAGTTCAACTGCAATTTTACTTTTATCAGGCCAACCATTCAAAGTATAGTACCTAAGTTTCTTGCATATGTTATCATTTACTTGACACTGTTTAATTTTGTCCAAGTAATAATTTTTCACAGGACAGTGTTGAATAACAAAATTTACAAAAGCATGAACATCTTCACCTAATTCCTCTCTCTCCCAGCCATCAATAGGATTTCTGGACAGAAAATCTGCTAATATAAGTTCACGGCCTGGTACATAATTAACTGTATAGTCATACCTCATTAACCTTATTCTAAATCTTTGCAATCTTGGAGTTAACTCATCAATGTTCTTAGAACCCAAAATCTGAATTAATGGTTTATGATCAGTTTCCAAATTCACTTTTAGACCTGAAACATATTCTGAAAATTTTTCCATAGCCCACGTTAAAGCTAAATCTTCCTTTTCAATCTGTGCATACCTTTGTTCTGTAGGTGTTAATTTTCTAGAAACATAAGCAACGATTTCTCTTTTTGCACCTTTCATTTGAAATAACACAGCACCTATGCCATACGAAGATGAATCTGCACTAAAAATGCACTGTTTACTAGGATCAAAATATGCTAATGTTGGGGTTGTAGTTAGAGCTTGCTGTAGCATTTTGTAACTACATTCTTGTGCTGCACCCCAATTAAATTCTACACCATCTTTAAGTAAACCAGTTAAAGGTGCTAAAATATCTTGATTTATTTGGAATAAATTTTCCTGCGTAGTTAACCATACCCAAGTATGTTTGAAGCTCAGATTTGCAAGTAGGTCTGTCCATGTTTACAATAGATTTTACCCTCTCCGGGTCTATTGAAATACCTTTCTCAGACAGGATATGACCCAAATACTTAACTTTAGTTACACCAAAAATACTTTTGCTGTTGTTAATAGTAATACCTTCTGCTTTCAGTTTATTTAAGACTCTTTTAAGAGCTTCATCATGTTCTTCTATAGTACTCCCAAAGCACAATATGTCATCTACATGAAAAATTACATTTTTTTCACCTTGCAATAACATGGAAATTTGTGTTGTGAAACACTCCGGAGCACAAGAAATCCCAAATGGCATACGCAAAAATTTAAATCTTCCAAATGGACAAATGAAGGTAGTTAACAGTTGACTGTTTTCATCTAATTTTACTTGATAAAACGAGGTATTTAGATCAATTTTACTGAAATACCTTGCTCCCTTTAATTGTGCAAGAGTCGATTCTACTTTTGGCATAGGGAAATGTGGCCTTAACACCCACTCATTTAACTTTGTATAATCACAACATAGCCTAACCTCATTACCTTTAGGCACACACACAATAGGACTAACCCAGTCTGTTACTTCTTCTACCGGTTCAATTATTTTCAGATTTTTCAAACGGTTAATCTCTACTTCTAGTTTTTTCAACATTGGTATGGGTACTACTCTTGGTACAACCTGTACATATGGTTTTGCATTAGGTTTCATAGTAATAGAAACTGTTTTCTTAAATTCTCCAATGTTTTGAAACAATTTACAATATTCTGGTGAATTAATATCAACTTTTGTGAAAGATCGTAGGTCTTTTTGCAGATTATTTACATTTAGCATTTCCAGAGCAGTGACTGCATTTCGACCAAGCAATGGTTTTTGCAACCCTTCTACTACATATACTCTTGTACAAAATTCCTTCCCTTTAAAGCATAATGTCAAATTCGTAGTACCTAACACCTTTAATTGTGTACCATCGGGTCCTTTAAGGCACGATTGCTTTGCATTTAAATTACTCAACATGTTTGGAAATAACACTTTATCAGGTACACATACACAATCAGCACCTGTATCGATCAAAAAATTAACATTATCGCCAAGTTCCTTAATGAAAATTGAACGATACCAACTGAATTCTGAATTAGAAGTAGATCCTTCAATATTTCCTACAAAATTATCTTCCACACTCGATTTTTCGTTAGTGTTTTGTTCATTCACATTACCAAATTCAAAATGATTGATTGTTTTCGTGTTTCTCTTCCTACAAACTCGAACAAAATGTCCTACTTTTTTACAGTACCTGCACGCCACTATTCTAGCTGGGCAATCCTCTAATTTCGGGTGAAATGGTCCTCCACAGAAGGGACAATACTTCGGTTTCTCTAAGTTTGTGTTGTACTTACTCCGAGCTGGTGGTCGAGAATTACCTCCCCTGTTCGTTGCACTTCCGGTCCTGGTTCTACTAGCGTAGTCCTTCCCGGTCGTCTGTTCGCGTCGTCTGGTCACTTGTTGTACCTGTCCTTGGTCGGCAATTTCATGTGAATTCTTCTGTTGTTGTTCGTACTGCTTAACCCAATTAACTGCCTCGGCAAGCGTCAATTCTCGCTGCATCTGTAGTTTGTCGGACACACGTTTATCCGCTACACCGACGACGATCCTGTCTCGAATCATGTCGTCCTTGAGATTACCAAACTCGCAATGTTCAGCCAGTCTATGTAGATCCGTGATAAACACGTCAGCTGGTTCCCCCACATTTTGCACTCTGGTATTAAACTTATATCGTTCAAAACTTATGTTACGATGTGGCAGAAACACAGAATCGAACTTGTTCATCAAGTCGCTCACTGAACGTGGTTCCGGGAAACGCAACAAATATTCCTCGCTTTGTGAACCCATTACATATAGAAGTAGGTTGATTTTTTCGTCCTCAGTTTTGTTAACCAGGCCCGAAACACTTAGATAACGTTCAAACCTTTTTCTCCATAATGGCCACAGTTCTGGTCGAACAAAGTCAAATTGTTCAGGAGGATTCACATTCACTAGTGAATGCAAAACGTTGCCGGTTACCGACGAATCACTATTCTTAGGCATGTTTAAGACTCACGTACCTTGTTTTCTGTCCTCAAAAAGTCTAGTAGAGCCACGATATCTGGATCCCATGTTAGCTATTCCACTCTTCCGTTCGACCGAATGCGGATCCCACCGCTGCCACCATGTAGTGTTTGTTAGTCGTGCTAGCCAGAGCAAGAGATAAGCGAGGTATATCGGTGTGGCTCGGAGGACGTACTGCCCCAGGCACTGGCATAGTGCAGCTTTGTTTGCCTAGGTGGCAGCACCTTACACAACAATAATGAATGTCATAACCTAATAGAAATAAGAAAACAGGCTAGACTTAGGTGGTTAAATAACTCTGAGGATACAAATCTAAGCAATTATAATAGAATAAAGCGAGAAGTTAACCGCACGTTTAGAAGTAGAAAAAAGAGATTACTTGAAAAGTAAAATTAACGAAATTGGACCGAACAGAAAAATAAAAATATCAAGGATTTATATAAAGGTGTAAATGAATTTAGAAAGGGGTGGCAACCTAAAGTAAACTTGATAAAAGATAAAAACGGCAATTTTTTGGCTGACCCAAGCGATATTTTAAATAGATGGAAGAACTATTTTAATGATCTTTTAAATGATCATGTAGGAGATAAATCAGAAGTAAATGAAGTACACACAGCAGAACCTTTAGTTCCAGAACCTAACGTGACTGAAGTTAAAGATGCTATTAAAAGGATAAATAATAACAAAGCACCTGGCATTGATTTAATTCTAGCTGAGTTAATTATATATAGTGGGAATTCGTTAATATGTCAAATTCATAAATTAAATTGTTCAATATGGAATAAAGAAGAAATCCATCAACAGTGGAAAGAATCCATAATTGTTCCTGTGTTTAAAAAAAAGGTGATAAAATGAACTGCGATAATTACCGTGGAATATATATTATCTAACATTCTTTTAGCAAGACTACCCCCATATGATAATTAAATTATAGGTGATTATCAATGTGGATTTAAACGTAACAGATCAACTACAGATCAAAATTTTCACATCAGACAGACACTTCAGAAGAAGTGGGAATATAATCAAAATGTCCATCAGCTATTCATTGATTTTAAAAAAGCATATGACTCAGTTAAAAGAGAGAAATTATATAATATATTAGTCGAGTTTGGAATATTTAAGAAGCTTATTAATATGATAAAAGTATGCACCAGTGAAACAGAAAGTAAAATTCGTGTGGATATTAATATGTCTGACAAATTTACAATTCATGATGGGTTAAAACAAGGAGATGCATTATCTCCATTGCTCTTTAATTTTGCCGTAGAATATGCTGTTAGGAAGATAAACTAAACTAACGAAGGACTAAAATTAAACGGTGTGACGCAGTTGTTAGCATATGCAAATGATGTAGACTTATTAGGGGATGATATAAATACAATTAACAATAATGCTAAAATATTTTTCAAAGCAGCTAAAGAAATACGTTAGTAGTGTATATTGGTTGTTTCAAAATAGTACTTAGTAGGTATGGTCTTTTTTTACCAATTGAATATCACTTTTTGACATATTTTGACAATTTTTTGTCGATGTTTTAGCGTTTAGCGATGTTTTAGTACAAATTTTCACTATACTCATTTTTCCCCCACTCGTACTTGGTAGGTATATCATGATGTTACGTGATACAACTTAACCTATCCTTTTTTTACGATTATTTAATTTTTTTACGATCCTAAGTGATATAACTTAACCTATCATTTTTTTTATTTAGGTACTGTTTGAACGTTATTATTTGAGGATCATATTTTGTAGGTATTTTTTTCATCAATCGAATATAAGTTTTTGACATATTTTGACAATTTTTTGTCGATGTTATAGCGTTTAGCGATGTTTTAGTACAAATTTTCACTGCACTCATTTTTCCCCCACTCGTACTTGGTAGGTATATCACGATGTTACGTGATATAACTTAACCTATCTTTTTTTTTACGATTTTTTTAATTTTCTTACGATCCTAAGTGATATAACTTAACCTATCATTTTTTTTATTTACGCACCGAACTAACCTACAAGGGGGACTCCGTTTGTTTTAATATTTCAGTATTATAAGGTTTTCACAAATTTTATATAACCTAAAATGTGTTGGATGTTGATTTTTAGTATGTGGCAATTTTTTATGAATTTAAAACTGCTCTGTGACCCTCTCGTTCTTCACGTCGTAGGCGAAGGACTTCTCTGCAATCAGGATGACACTGCATAGGGTATCCTCGGGCAAGGCATCGTGGAACTCGCAGACGACCTTGATGTTGGTTCGATCGTTAACCACAACCTTCTTTCTCTTAGATGTGTTGATGACGGTCATGGGTCTCCGTGCTTTGAACTCGCTGGGCGTGTAGTACATGTCCACGCTTCCCTCGGTCACGCGTTTGTAAGCCGAGAACGCTTCGTAAAGTTTGAGGTAATCGTTTTTGGTCACGTCGAGGTTGTAATTCTCGCGCGGGAACACTTCGTTGCGTCCGTTCTTCAGATAAACGTTCTTGATCTTGCAGTCGTCGAACTTGCTGGAATCTTTTTCCTGATTCTTGTCCCTCCCGGTCTGAAAAAGCACCACGACGAAATCTGGCATGTCGAACTGTATGTTGTTGAACTGCGTCGTCACGTCGAATTCCATGTGACTTCCCGACGCCATTTTCTGCACGCACTGGTAACCGTGAAAGTGAATCAACACCTGCGGACTTTTTAAGATCTCCGCTTTGTACTTGAGGGCGTAGTTTGTTTCGTATTCCACCACCGGCATTCTCAATTCCATGCTCCGGATGATGCATTTTGCTGCTTCGGGTAAAGTGTTGGCTATCGGCGTGGTGCCGTCCGGACCCAAAGTAGCGTATCGCATCAGTGCGTCGTTGTCGTTGGGCGCTCTTCGAAACGTGACCCTCAGTCCTCCCTTCCACATGATCTCCTTGTAGTCCGAGAAGAAACCAGGCAGCAGACGCATGGGAAAGAGCACCGTGTGACTTCTCGTCGATATTTTGGTTCCGGCTTCGAATCCCCCGGCCTGGTAGTACGCTGCGTCCGTTTTGGATAATTTCAAAGTTCCCACCGCCGTCGACGTGATGCCTGGATAATCTATTCTGTCGATGACAGTGTTGTGTTTCCTCACCTCCACCTGCGAGAACAGGTGAGGCACGAAGTTGTCCACGAGTATCAAGTTTGCTGCTGCGGGAAACGCGTCTCCGCTTTCCTTCTTCACCACGTCGAATTGAAGGTAGAGGTCCGCTCTGTGAGGATGAATGAACCCGTCGCCTACGTCCACGTCGTATTCGATCTCCCTGTTCGCCTCGTTGAGATTGGCGAACGTGCGACGGTTGGGAGGGAAAGATTGCAATTCGTAACTTTCGATTTGCTCCATTTTACATGTATGGTTATTTATTATACGTTGATCTCCACGATGGCCGTCGTAGTGGCACCTGCGAAATCCACCACGTCTCCTTTCTCGTTCGTCACCACCAACTCTATGTCGTCTATGCGGTTGCGACATACTGGAAAATAGATCGGCGAAGAGGGCGTGTAGATGATCGGTTCCATGAACTCAGAACTTGGTTTGAAAGTGGCTATGATTCCCGTCTGCTTGTGACTTCCCAGTAATCCGTCCGAGGATTTCGTGATCATACCTTCGGCCACGTTGCAGTGTACGTTCAGAGTTTCTATGGCCAAGAATTTAGGAATGTTGGTTGCTACGTGCTTGATGCCAGCTTCGAGTTTGGTGTTGTTCTCGAAACCTAAAAGTTCTCCCATGGTGCCCAGGTCCACGGTCTCCGTCGCGGATAGGATTTCCACTCTGTGGGTGACCGAATTTTGAGAAAGATATGTGCCTTTGGGTAATTGAGCTTGCAAAGTGGAAAGATTGTATTGGCCTGGCGTGACGACGATGTGTTCGCTTCCGACGCTAATTTTGTTGTTGTGCTGGGTGACGTTAGGTATGAGGTACATGCTGTAGAATGCACGCAGAGCCACGGATTTAGGATAGACGATGTCGTCGTGCAGCGTGAGTTTCAAGATTGAAGATTCGCTCGTGAGATGGAACACGCCCATCCTAGTGATGCTGTTTGAGGTTCCACAATGCTTTCTGGAAATCCTCGATCGTAGGGTTATTTATTTTAGAGAGAAACGCGAGCACGGAGAGGCAGAGATGATCGCAGTTCACGTCTCCGAAATCTTGAATGCGTTCGTCGTTGTAGTATATGGAGGTTTTGTTCGTTTTCAGATAATAGACTAAATTTGTAGGTGGAACACCTCCGAAAGAATCGAAAACGAATGCTTTATCATCATTTTTGTGGTAACATATCCAATGCGTGCCTGGATTTTCTTGACCGTCCAAGTTGACTACTCCGCATTCTTTTTTTTTCACGGTTGAAGGTAACGAGTCGGACATGAAAACTCCTCTGAAGTGTTTGATTTGTAACGGTTCGATCAGAGATTCAATGTCTCGGTTGGTGAGTGCTTCTGTTTCTTTTTTTTAAACTTTCTCATCACGCCCTTCCCCTTCTTCTCCATGGCCAGGTTGTGACGTTTCTGTTCTTCCAACTCGGCCTTGTTCTTCTTCGAGTCGATGACGGTTTTCGCGATGGCGGCACTTCCGCCAGCCAAACTTCCAACGGCCCCCAATGCTGCTAGGATGGCCGGGATGCTGAATATGAAACCTCCGACCTTTTGCTGTTTCCGCGAACGCTGCAATCTTTTCAATTGAGGTGTGCTGAGCAGCAATTTCATTCCATGTCCTTTCGACAAGCAAGAACGTTTCTTCTCGCGTTGTTTCTTGGTGAGTAACCCATCGAGGGCACCTAGATTTTTAAGATTGGAGTATGGTATCTGGTACACGACACCCTTGGGCTTCATGTTGATGCTCTATGTGTTATTTTCACGGTATGTTATTTATATATATATTCTGAGATTTTTTTTGTGTAGTTTTTTACGGTATGTTATTTATATATTTTCAAGGCCTCGCAGTCGTTACACAAATTCTATTACGTGTTTCGTTTTCTTGCCAAGAAGTTCCTTTGTCCCCTTGTACACGATTCGAGTTTTGTTCTCGATTAAAATAGATAGCTTCTCGTCGGATAACATGTTAGCGTATCGATCTGGTAAAAATAGACTGTATTGTGCGTTGAGCAACAGGCGTACCTTGGGACCATACTGGGTAGAAACGATTGAACCGGAAGTTATCGTGTAAGGTTTGTCGACTTCCAATTCCTGAATTTTTACATACTCGACTGACAAATTTAGCATTTGTTTTAATGCTTGGAGATCGCTTATTTTTTCAGTTGTCATATCAAGAAAAATTTCAAAGTGTTAGAGAGAAATTTAATTGCTTTTTTTTCACGATGTGTGTTATTTATATATACCGAAGATTATTTTTTTACGATGTGTGTTATTTATATATCAAGTTTTTTTTTACGGTATGTTATTTATATACCCCACCCCAATTTTTGTTTCGTGTTCATGGCGATGGTGGTGCCTAGTGCGGCGACCCGTTCACCCAACGATGCGTCTCTGCTCACGAATCTTTCGAAAGCTGCGTGCTCTAACTTTCTGTCTGCTTCGTGACGTGCGTCCAGATCCGTCTGCGTGGTGTTGTAGGCGATGTCGTGATCTTTGCATGCCGCGTCCAACGGATTCACACCCTTGTCTCCTCTCTCCAATCTTTTCTCGAGTTTGGTACCCGGTCCGCAGTACTGGTAGCCAGGTAGATGCATCTCGAAAGGTAACTTGTTGATGATGTCGTTCACGAGTCCCTTTCCTTCGGCCACGTTCCAAAATTTCGGAGGCAGCGTGTTGATGATTTTGATCAGGTAACCTATGCCCTTGTCGTCGTTCACGATGAAGTTGGAAAGTTTCGTGCTGATCATGTCCACGATGCCAACCTTCTCGTTGTAGAAATTACGGTTACCTGCATTCTCTTCGCCGGCTATCACCAACAATCGATCCACGAGTTTCCTAACGTCGTCCACCCAAACAAATTCTTTGGGTAACGTGTTGTAGCGTTTGACGCCGCTGCCTGTTTTGACCTGGTTCCAAATCGGTTTGATGAGATTCCTGTACTTCTCGCCGCTGCTCGATTTCACCCTATTCTGCGAGGCGTCGTTGTTCTGGTACAAGGCATCCGTCATGATCAGAATTTCCTTGTAACTTTGGTAATCTTCGTCGGTGTAATCTTTCGGCTGCTTTTTGGCGACGAGTTCCCACAGTCCCACCGTACCCGGATACCTGTTCCAACTATCCTTGTCGCCTAAATTGACTTTAATGTCGTTGCCTTCGAAGGTCACCTTCGATTTCCCAATCTTCCACACCACACCACCACCCTCGCTGGTTTCCATGCTGGGATACAATCCGAACACTTCATCCTTGTCGAATTTCCCCGTGCTCAGGTAGTCTCGTGCCAAAGGTCCCAACTCGATTTTATCCGAAGACGACGACGTGCTACCAATAGCTCGACGTCGTGCCGGTGCATCCTTCAGTTCGAACGGCGTCGAAGGAATGCTCGAAATGGGTGTGGGTACAGCGTAACTTTTAGCTGCGAGCGGTACGAGTTCATTAATCAAATTTTTATTTTGTTCCGTGACACTTTTAATTTCTTTACCTAGACTGCTGATGGCATCGATCACGGGTTGATCCTGACGTTTCTTCTCTTCGTAGAATCCTCGATTCTCGGATTTCCAACCTTTGAAGCGTTTCGCGAGGTAATCGCGAAGCTTGAGATTTTCGTCTTCGATTTTTCGTTTCGTCATGACGTTATTTATATACGTCGTTTCTCACAACGTTGCAACGTTTAGAAAGTCGTTGATTTTGTTTCTGTATTTTCCATCGTTGGGTTTTCTCGTCATGTCGATCGTCGCGAATCCGAAATCGTCACCGTTCCAGCAAGTAGAGCAGCCTTCCGAAAATTGATTGTAGTTCATGTCTCCCCCTACGTAGTCATCGTACGCGTGCTTGAGGTTGGTGTGATCTTGACGAAACAAACATATGAAATTGGCGTTGTCGCGCACTAACTGTTTTGGAATTTTGGAAAACGTTTGAGCTAAATAAAAACAATCCATTCCTTTGTGACGACCTTGCGTGAAAAAGTTGCGAATTTCATTTTGATTTTCCAGGATGGCGTCGTCGAACACAACAACTGAATTTTCACGACAATCGTCGAGTGGTTTTATTTCCGAGGCGAACGTTGCAATGTCCAGACCATCGTACAGTTTCATCAGTTGCTGGTATTTGGATTGCTCCAAACTTTTCGAGAACACGTACAGGTGCCTGTTCTTCCAATCTAACCAATTCGGTGCGAGGAGAAAATTGTCCACGAGCAGTGTCGTTTTCCCACACCCCGAAGGACCTACGATCAGACAGCGAATGCTGTCGGGAAGTAACTCGCCGTTCTTTTTCTTTCTCGTTTGACTTTCCGGATCCGGTAGACGCTTCACCACGTTCCACGTACTCACAAGATCACTTCGTCCGCGTCGATCCAACTCTTTTCCGGAAGTCCCAGCCATTTGACCAAAAGTTTGTCACCTTTCCTACGCAATACTTTCTCGATGAGGTACGTGTCGGGGTGTTTTGTTTTAGAGAGTTCCTCTTCGTAAAATCTTCCTTTCAAAATCTCGTCGCTACTATCTTTTATTATATACGTGTGTCGGTTTCCAGGTAGAACTCGAACCACCGTAAAGAGTTCCGTGCTCCAATTTTTTGTGAATCCCTTCTCGAAGGTGCGTTTGAATTTGCTGATCCTCACCCGGTCTCCAATTTTGTATTTAGCTTTTTTTGTCGTGGGTGTGTACTTTGGACAGTAAACTGTAGAAATTAAACGCTGCTCGTCGGACTTGGTAACGTCGGCTGGCTTCATGCCTATCGTTCTGTGTACCGTATCATTATAGGTGTCGACGAGTTCCGGCAGGATGTCGACCCATTTGTAATTTCCCCGAAGCGTGAATCGTTTCCACATGTGTGTTTTCAAGGTTCGATTGAATCTTTCCACGATGCTGGCTTTGATGTGACTGAAGCTCGAATAATGTCGAATCTTGTGTTTTTGAATAAATTTTTCGAATACGACGTTGTAAAATTCTTTACCGTTGTCCGTTTGCAGAAACCGTGGTCGTCTGCCGCCGCTTTTGCGAAAAATTAATTTGAATGCTTCCGTGATGCACGTTCCCGTTTTCGCCTTCAAAGGTAGAGCCCATGCGAATTTCGAAAACGTGTCTATGACGGTGAGGAGGTACTTGTTGCCCTTGTTCAATTTATGCACGTTTTTCAAATTGCCGCTACTCATCTCCACGAGGTCACTTTGCCAGAGGTCGTCGATGCCCTTGGTTACCACAGCCAAACGTTCGTAGTTGCGGCGTGCAGGTTTATGCAATTCTTCGACGATGGCTTGCCTAGACATTTTCTTAGAGATTACGTTTCAAGAGAAGCACAAGCGTGATGGGATTCAAAGAAGGTGGCACTTCGCTCGTGTTTTGAATGATCAGCTTATCGCCGGCACTCACGTCGAAAACAGTGAGATCTTCGTCTTCGTGTATTTCATATATGTTGCGCGTTTCGTTCCAACGTGCCAGAGGAATGTTTCCTGCTTTCTGGACACCACGATTCGATATCAAAGTCATGGTGGGAACGCTAGCTTTTCTGCCGTGAGACCAGTACGAAAATTCGTTTATCTGAATCGTGCCATCGAGGAGAAACTTGTAGTACGGATGATAAGGATGCAACATGTACAGTTTGTTACCTTCGACGAACGTGGAGATTCTTTGTTGATTGGGTACGCTGTTGATTTCGATGGCTTGCAGAGAATGCAGTTTAGCGAATTTAGTGTCGACGCTAACGAGGTTACTGTGAACTTGTCCGAGTTTATTTTCGATGGGCAGCAAATGCTCGACTATGGTATCCGTTACGGCAGAAAACGACGGTTTGATTTTCACTTCCACGTTCAACTGCTTGTAGTTTTCGTTGAGTTCTTGCAACTTGGCACCGAAAGAAGCCAGCGTCGATTCCTGCGTGGATTCCAGCACTCCAACTTGATCTCTGATGTTGGCGACGATGTTCTGAAGGTTCTCGACTTGATTCAATTTCGAGCTCTTCTCGGTAAGATCGTTCACGATGCTTCGCATCTCTGTAAACTGCGTGTGAAGGTCGGCGACGCTCTGCGAAGTGGGCAGCGTCGACACCAGCGAACTAATTTCGTCTCGAATCTGTTCCACGTTCGCCGTTTCTGTTTCTAGTCGTTTCAGCATTCGAGATATGTTTCTTTTCAAAGCGTGCAATTCTTTGGAGGTGGGGAGATTGGCCACTTTACTCTCGAGATCGCTCAATGAACTTTTGATGTCGCCCGAATCGGATAGTGCCGTCACCGCCGTTTTCAATTTTTCCAAATCTTCGCTCGAAGGCACGCTCGTCCGTAACGATTCCAAGTCACCCTGTATGTTGTCGAGTACGTGATGAAAATGAGCGAGATTCGTTTCGACGTTCAAATTTTCTAAATATTCGATCTTCTGCTGAACCGTGCTCAACGTGTCTTGAATGCTCGTCAACGCTCTCGCTTCAGCGTGAATATTTTTAATTTCTTCGTTGATCAATTCCAAGGACGCCTGAAGCGTAGCGATGGTGGTTTGAATGTGTTCGAAATCTCGATAGGCCTCCAATTGAATTTTTATGTTCGCGACGCTTTTACCGATGACCTGCAGTTCGTCCGACGATGGTAGGTTCGTCATGGTATCTTCCAAAGTCTGCAACTTGGATTTAATTTCTTCCAACGTGCTGGTGAATTCTTCTTGTAATTTGGAAACAACGACATGCAAGCGTTCTACATCAATATCGTTCACGACGGTTTGAAGTTCAGAGAAATTCTTTTCTATTGCGGAAGTTCGTTCTTCGATTTCGAGTTTCAATTTTTCCAAATCTTCATTTTTCGATTGAAATTGCTGTAATTTGGCCAAATCATTTTGAAGCGAATCCACGCTCAACTGTATATTTTGAACGTTGTCGTAAGAAGGTACGTCGACATAATTTTTTATGAGCGTTTTCAGTTCGGAATCGATTTTCAGAATGGGGTCGAGACATTGCGTTTGGAGCGTAGCGATTTCCGACTCTAAACTTTTGTTTAAGGTTTCCTGCAAAGCGATCAAATCGGTCCTCAACTTCTTAACTCGAATGTCCAACATGAGAATCTCTTCTGCGTGGTCCACACGCTTGGTGTTGCCGAAAATATCGTTAGGCATTTTTGGTTAACGGTTATTTATAATAGGATAGACGATTCGTAATTCTACGAAGAGAGGAATAAGTTTGTCGTAATCTCCGAGGAGTTCTATGTAAAAATAATCTCCTGCAGACACATCGTACGTAATGTTAGAAAGCATCTTGTCGTGCTTGATTCGAAAAATGTTCTTGCCGGTAGAAATTTTGGTTTCGCCTGCGTTTTCCGGATTCACGGTGATTTGAAGTTTCCCGTCGATCGGAATTTCGTAGAAATGTAAATTGTTATTAAAAACATAAAACATCTTGCCCACATCGTCATTCAGTTTCGTCCAAATGCTGTTGAGGTGAATGATCAACAGACCGTTGAGTTTAGGTAACACGGAAGGTAAGACTTCATGATCTGGTATGGTTTCCATGATGATCTGTTTCTTGAAACCGAACAAGTTCATAGGCATGCTGGTTATTTAAGGATACGAGCATAGTTTTATTTTGTAATGACAGTCAGTGTTTTTTTTACTGAGTAACAAAAGGTTTTTTTTTGAGTTAGTAAAAATTGTTGTGTGTGGTGGTGAGTGCTAATTATTTGCACTGTGCGCAATTCTTATTTATTTCTAAACGACGATGTCCCCAAGGCAATGTGTGAATACCACACTCGAGGACGCACCTCTTGTCGTCGTTGGGATCCAGGGCAATTTTCCTAACTTCGTTTGTTGTAATCACATGGTTGACGCTCTGGATTCTTTGTTCTATGCTTAGTATCATCGATTGCGAGTAAAGGCAATCGATGTAATCGTGGAAGGTGAGTTTGTCCTCCACCGTATTTTTGCCCACACCTTTTGCTTTCTTCGTAACACTACTCTCTGTTTTTATGGCATACATCTTCGAACGCAAACCCGCGAACTCGACAATAATATCACCGTTACATTCATCTTTCAGCTTACCTAGGACTTTTTTGTTGAGGGAAGGAATTCCAAATCTGTTGGGTTGAGGGTACGCAGAAGTATCGAAATACTCAAGCATGGAAGGATTTTTTATGTCTTCGTATAGGTTGGGTGTTTGTATGCTGTAAATGAAGCTGTCGGTGTCCGTGTACAAAAGTGATATTTTATCATTGTAGAAGGGTTTCATCACGTCATAATGAAATTCGAACATGTAAAGTTTCGACAAGTCGAGAACCGTTGCGCCAACGTAAATTGGTTTTCTGAATTTCATCAATTTTATATGTAGATTGAAAAGTGCTAAATTCTCGTTGTAAATTTTTCTCGACTTGAATCTAGGATCGGCTATCCACTTCCGACATTTATTCTTATCGGAAATTAATTTCACGTCTACGTGCTTTCTAACATTCTCCATGGTCTTTCCGTACACCGCATTGTTCATTAATTTAAAGAAGTCCTTGTCTAAATCGGAAGTGGCAGCTGTTCTATGTTGTGTGTTAGTTTCTATGTAAGATCTTAACCACGTGGAATGTTTAAACTTTAGTATTCGTCTAACATTCACTATCTGAACACCCTTCCCAATCAAAAACCGGAGATTCTTGTAGTGGACGACGTATCTCTGTTTAGGATCCAATGTTAACAAAAGCTTGTCTTGAACCGAGTCGGGTGGACATTTGATTTCGGGAGTCGGAGGCAAATCCGAAAACGTGTCGTGCAGGTGGTCGGAGAATTGGAGATCTACCTCTGCGAAGAAACCACACTCGCTATCGTCGAAATGAATAATATCTATCGAAGTGGGATCTAACCATTCGAATCCCCCGTAAGGAAGTTTCTGAACCATGGCATGTCCGTAGAGATTATTAACGTCAGCGTAGAAGATGTAATTCGATGCTCGATTTGAATCGTAATCTTCTTTCATGTGTACGTTATTAGCTTTTGCATGTCTCTGTACGCATTGCACCATTCCACCTCGTATCCCTCTTTCGATGAATAGCAACATGTCAACGTCCGATATCAGTTCCAGCTTGACCTTTGTCTGGAATAACATTGCCGACCACGCTAATCCCGGTAGACTGTAGAAATATGCTGGATCTAATTTATAAATATTCGTTGCCGTTTTCCTGAACGCTTGAAAAACATCCGCGAGTATCGTCACATCCAATTTTAAGTATGCGTCGTGGTAGTCTCCGAGTGTCCTACATTCTAATTTCTCCCACATGAGTTGCGCGTGTTGGTATTCTTCTTCCGCGATTCCTTTCTCTCTGAGTCTGCTGTAAAATTCTCTTGGAAGTGGAAGAGCGTCGTCGTTAAATTTAGAACCATCACTAACATATTCGTAAGGATAAACCCCTTTACGTCTAACGAGTTCTATGTCTACGTTGGGAAAACTAGCTCTAGTTATTTTAAATTGATCGTCGGTGAGTTTGTTCGCTAAAGCATCCAGACTTGCAGAGAGAAATCTATACGAATCCAGGAAGCGCATCTCGATTGTATTTTTCGTTCCCGGAATCGACACTTGCTTGCTGAGACTAATGTAACGTTCTTCATTCTCGGCCAAGACACCTATACGTTTCGGATCGTAGCCAAGATGTCTCACCAGGTGGTGAAAATCATATCCGCTTCCGTTGTGAAAGAATATGGGGATGAATTTAGGTTTCTGGATTTTAAGATTGCACGTGTTGCAAATTCCACCTATGTAGTTTCCGCTGAAATGATCGTGGTGGAATATTTTTTTGTTCTCATCAGTGAAACTTTGATCACATACCGGACACACCTCAGTGGAATTGTAATTTTGAAGTTCATTTTCAGTTAAAGGTGCCATCGGTTTTGATGTAAGCAGTACGCTACCAATTACCTCAACCTCCTCCACCATTTTTTCCAGGAAGTGTTCGATTACATTTGGCCCGCGGTATATATATGCTTCATTTATTTTATCACGTCGCACAACAACATAGCCGAAACTATTAGGTTGATGAAGCTGGTACGGCGTTGTGGAGGAAATTTCAGGATCCGGTTCGCAGTAGGAGAGTGGTTTGAGGAACGCCTCGAAATCTGCGACGATGATTGCGGGATGTTCCAACAATGCCTTGTGCATTTTGAATTCTTCGACTTCGTTCGTTTCGGGCATCAACATTCTAGCCGGTCTGTTGTCGCCGCAATAAATTTTATGTTCGGCAAGTTTCTCGATAGCAATTTGACGTCCGGTGTAATTTCGATAATCGAGTTGTTTTCGATCGTCGAACGTGGTTAGGCATCTCGGGCAAACTTCGATGCAATGTTTATGCTTGGTTGATTGACTTCTGACCAAACGTGATAGTGAACGAATTAGCGTATAGTGATGAACATCCTCGTTGGAAATTAGAAGGAGATTTATTACACAGGCATCGTCATCGTCGATATCGCTTATCCTGACAGGGTGCACGAGATATTTATCTGACGTGAAGGAATACACATTAATAGCGATGCGTTTTCCTGTACGATTTTCGAACTTTGTTATATCCGACAATGTCACCGGGTATTCAATGTCAGACATTACACTTTGAAAGTCGGTCTCGTATTGTTTGTAATGTCCAACCCACTGTGGATTATTTTTGCAATGAACAGGATGCAGTGCAGCCAACACGCACCAGAGAAAACACTTGTTATCGCTGTTCTGTATATTTAACACAGCCCTCTTGTGTTGAATGTTCGGTGGAAGAGGAACGTAGCTGGAAGCTCGAAGAGGCGAGAATCGGTTCACGTAAACAGTTAACGTGTGAGGACTTCCACATAGAGACCATCCCGACCCTTTAGCCTCGAAATCGTCATGTTTGCTAACCAGCTCGTTGGAAACTTTATAATAGAAGTTGTCCAAATTTTCGACGTCCGCCAAATAAAGAGTCTGGTTTTTTGTACGATGATAAAAAATACTCGTTGTGCCATCAACTTTCTTGTATTCGGAAAACAGAACAACGTATACTTTTATAGAGTTGTTTTCAAGTTTATCTTTTAAAATATTTAGTACAGATGTTTTCGTTTCATCCAAGAAACTAAGGATGTCACGACCTGGTTCTGACTTAATTGAAAAATCCTGGAGTTGGTCGTTAAATGCAGATCTAATTGGTTTGCGTTCATTAGATAATTTAATTTGCTTGGAAGTGGAAGCTTCCGTTTCTGAATTATCGATTTTCCTTTTCGATGTTCCTTGTTCGGTCGATGGTTTGCAAATTTTGAGATGTTTACTTAAATTTGTAATGCTGATTATTTTTCCGCATCGAGCACATGGCTTAGAAGGTAACGAACGATTAATTCTCGAACCTGTTTCGCTACATCTTGCCCTGTGTACCGATAAATTGTTCCTTGAGATTAGCTTCCCACAAGTAACACATTCAGTTTTATCATTTTTACGATTGAAACTGGCGGTGGATGCCATTGTTTTCTCCAAAATCACAGAAATCAAAAAGTCTAGTATATAGCGACACAATTTTCAGGTATGTTATTTTATATAGAATTTCTTGGAGTGATTACAAAACTCAAAAATTCAATCTACTGTAAATAGAATTTCAGGTATGTTATTTATATAGAATTTCTTGTGTGCGAATACAAAAACTCAAGAATTCAATCTACTGTAAATACAATTTTCAGGTATGTTATTTTATATAGAATTTCTTGGGGTAATTACAAAACTCAAAAAATAAATCTACTGTGAATATAATTTTCAGGTATGTTATTTTATATATAATTTTCTCGGGGCGTTCAATATTGTCAACGGTATCATATTAGAGCACGTCGCTTGTCACCTAAACACTACAGCTCACAGGTCGGTAAAATCTGACATGAAAGCAGATAATACGCTTATGCCTTATTTATATATAATTTTCTCGGGGCGTTCAATATTGTCAACGGTATCATATTAGAGCGCGGCGCTTGTCGCCTAAACACTACAGCTCACAGGTCGGTAAAATCTGACATAAAAGCAGATAATACGTTTATGCCTTATTTATATATAATTTTCTCGGGGCATTCAACATTGTCAACGGTATCATATTAGAGCACGTCGCTTGTCGCCTAAACACTACAGCTCACAGGTCGGGAAAATCTGACATGAAAGCAGATAATACGTTTATGCCTTATTTATATATAATTTTCACGGGGGCGTTCAATATTGTCAACGGTATAATATTTGAGCGAGCCGCTTGTCGCCTAAACACAACAGCTCACAGGTCGGGAAAATCTGACATGAAAGCAGATAATACGCTTATGCCTTATTTATATATAATTTTCTCGGGGGCGTTCAATATTGTCAACGGTATAATATTTGAGTGCGTTGCTTGTCGTCTAAACACTACAGCTCACAGGTCGGTAAAATCTGACATGAAAGCAGATAATGCGCTTATGCCTTATTTATATATAATTTTCACGGGGCGTTCAATATTGTCAACGGTATCATATTAGAGCACGTCGCTTGTCGCCTAAACACTACAGCTCACAGGTCGGGAAAATCTGACATGAAAGCAGATAATACGTTTATGCCTTATTTATATATAATTTTCACGGGGGCGTTCAATATTGTCAACGGTATAATATTTGAGCACGTCGCTTGTCGCCTAAACACAACAGCTCACAGGTCGGGAAAATCTGACATGAAAGTAGATAATACGTTTATGCCTTATTTATATATAATTTTCACGGGGGCGTTCAATATTGTCAACGGTATCATATTAGAGCACGTCGCTTGTCGCCTAAACACTACAGCTCACAGGTCGGGAAAATCTGACATGAAAGTAGATAATACGTTTATGCCTTATTTATATATAATTTTCTCGGGGGCGTTCAATATTGTCAACGGTATCATATTAGAGCACGTCGCTTGTCGCCTAAACACTACAGCTCACAGGTCGGGAAAATCTGACATGAAAGCAGATAATACGCTTATGCCTTATTTATATATAATTTTCTCGGGGCGTTCAATATTGTCAACGGTATAATATTTGAGCACGTCGCTTGTCGCCTAAACACAACAGCTCACAGGTCGGTAAAATCTGACATGAAAGCAGATAATACGTTTATGCCTTATTTATATATAATTTTCACGGGGCGTTCAATATTGTCAACGGTATCATATTAGAGCACGTCGCTTGTCGCCTAAACACTACAGCTCACAGGTCGGGAAAATCTGACATGAAAGCAGATAATACGTTTATGCCTTATTTATATATAATTTTCACGGGGGCGTTCAATATTGTCAACGGTATCATATTTGAGTGCGTTGCTTGTCACCTAAACACTACAGCTCACAGGTCGGGAAAATCTGACATGAAAGCAGATAATACGCTTATGCCTTATTTATATATAATTTTCACGGGGGCGTTCAATATTGTCAACGGTATAATATTTGAGCGAGCCGCTTGTCGCCTAAACACTACAGCTCACAGGTCGGGAAAATCTGACATGAAAGCAGATAATACGTTTATGCCTTATTTATATATAATTTTCTCGGGGGCGTTCAATATTGTCAACGGTATAATATTTGAGTGCGTTGCTTGTCGTCTAAACACTACAGCTCACAGGTCGGTAAAATCTGACATGAAAGCAGATAATGTGCTTATGCCTTATTTATATATAATTTTCACGGGGCGTTCAATATTGTCAACGGTATCATATTAGAGCACGTCGCTTGTCGCCTAAACACTACAGCTCACAGGTCGGGAAAATCCGACATGAAAGCAGATAATACGCTTATGCCTTATTTATATATAATTTTCACGGGGCGTTCAATATTGTTAAGAGCGTTAGTTTTTGTAGAGCTCTCTTTTTCCATCTTTCCTCTATACAGTGAAGACACAATTAGCTAACCTAGCATACAACATACCTTCCTAATTAATATGGATATTGTCACACACTCCTCTTATTTTATACTGTTGTAAATAGAAAAGATTATGTACGGTAAATGTTTTGTACATTATAGGAAAAAAATGCAAAATATCCTCCAATTTTAATTCGAATCGAGTCGAATTTTTACATATTTCCACGCCGCCACATATTGTCCTATTTGCTTCTTTTACTTGCCTTGCTTAATTAACTCTCGCTAATTAGCATTTTTTTGGAAGAAGTCAACTAGAACAACATATGGCGGTATGAGAAATATGCAAATCAAAGAACATTTTAGCAATATATGGGCCCTAGCAATTAGCTTTCTCGACTAAGAGTACTCTTTCAAACGTCTTCTGCTGATCGTATTACTAAACGAGGACGTTTAAAATTTTTGGGTGTTGAAAAAGTTTGACCCTACTTTTTTATTTCTATTGTTTGCTAATAGATGGCGCTAATAGTACCCCCTCCCCTCCCCTCTCCCCTCTTCTCCTCTGCTGTATGGCAAATAGCACAAACATAGAAATCAAGATTTTGGAGAGCAAAACATAAAATTTGCATGCATCTGATGTCGAACCAGGAACTTTTATCTTTCGGGGAGTCAACATTATTTCTTACTCAGTCGTCATATAACATGAACGCACGCAAAGATTCACATGTGCTTTTATTATTTTGTGTTCGGTAAGTACAAGTATATTCTTACATAAATTATTGTTTAATTTAATAAATTGTAAAACTCGGAGCCTGCTAAACTAACACTCCTTCTGTATTTCATTAAACTATTGAAAGCGAATGTTGCGTGCACGCGGAAATAGCACAGAAAAAAAAACCGGATGGAAGCAATTTAAAATCACTGGGGCAAGGTCAGTATTACGAGAGCGTAAAAAACACGTGCTTCCATTCAACTTCGAAAAATAAGAATGAATATGTGCATACAGAACACATATGCTTTCTTTTCACAGTTGTAAAATCATATAAATTGTGCATGAAGTAAGTTACGAGAAGGCTCTCTCAATTAGGTACAAGTATTGTACAATTAGGTACAAATTGTTGTACAATTATTTCCCCCAGTTGCCCAGTTGGAGTTGGGGGCATAACACTGGTATTATTTGTAATCACAGTGCTTACTCATGTATTTTGTTTAATACTTTATTTCAAATTCACTGTCAGAAACTAGTGTTGCCAGTTTCTGCATGTAGGTTTACCTACTCTGTTGGTTGTCACTGTCAAGTTTTTAGTATTCGTACAGCATAAAAAGCTATAACCCCTCCCCCTCAAAAATATATACATTGTATACGCCAAGATGCCCAATAGCCTGGCAACACATCATGAAAAAACATGTCAAGAAGACCCAGTGGGTTTATAAGTCAGTGCTACCAATTCCTATTTGTAGGTTAGCTTAGCCAGTGAAAGATCATATAGTAAAATTTTTGTAGAGTGGGTGTTTGCGAGTTCCACGATGCCTTGCCCGAGGATACCCTATGCAGTGTCATCCTGATTGCAGAGAAGTCCTTCGCCTACGACGTGAAGAACGAGAGGGTCACAGAGCAGTTTTAAATTCATAAAAAATTGCCACATACTAAAAATCAACATCCAACACATTTTAGGTTATATAAAATTTGTGAAAACCTTATAATACTGAAATATTAAAACAAACGGAGTCCCCCTTGTAGGTTAGTTCGGTGCGTAAATAAAAAAAATGATAGGTTAAGTTATATCACTTAGGATCGTAAGAAAATTAAAAAAATCGTAAAAAAAAAGATAGGTTAAGTTATATCACGTAACATCGTGATATACCTACCAAGTACGAGTGGGGGAAAAATGAGTGCAGTGAAAATTTGTACTAAAACATCGCTAAACGCTATAACATCGACAAAAAATTGTCAAAATATGTCAAAAACTTATATTCGATTGATGAAAAAAATACCTACAAAATATGATCCTCAAATAATAACGTTCAAACAGTACCTAAATAAAAAAAATGATAGGTTAAGTTATATCACTTAGGATCGTAAAAAAATTAAATAATCGTAAAAAAAGGATAGGTTAAGTTGTATCACGTAACATCATGATATACCTACCAAGTACGAGTGGGGGAAAAATGAGTATAGTGAAAATTTGTACTAAAACATCGCTAAACGCTAAAACATCGACAAAAAATTGTCAAAATATGTCAAAAAGTGATATTCAATTGGTAAAAAAAGACGATACCTACTAAGTACTATTTTGAAACAACCAATATACACTACTTACGTTTGGAAGTTAGCAAAGAGAAAACTAAATATACGTATGCTTACAGGCCGAAACCAAGTGTTAGGTAATAATCAAACTCTAATTATTGATAACAACTCGTTTGAATCAGTTTCCAAATTCAAGTACTGAGGAATAATACGAAGAAATGAAAATGATATTAAAGAGGAAATAAAAAGTAGGCTTAATTCAGGAAATGCATGTTACTTCTCTCTTCATAAACTTTTGTCTTCTCGTTTAATATGTAAGAAACTAAAAGTTAAAATATACAAAACAGTAATTTTGCCTGTAGTATTACCGTATTCTCGCGTCTATAAGCCGCACTTTTTTCCCCCGAAAAGTGGACCAAAAAATGGGGTGCGGCTTATACACGCGAATGATAAGAAAAGCATGTGCGGCTTATACACGCGAATGAAGGAAAGTGCAGCTACTGCTAGGATACTAAAATACGTACGTTGATTTGTTATCTTTATCACATAACGGATTCATTAACAGCAAATCCAACAACAATGCATCTGTAGCAGGCTTTGCAACAATATATGTTATCTTTAAAGATTTTTTTGCAACAATATGATAATATCTTATCTTTGAACACGAATCATCCTTACTGTCGTATTGATCTGGAAACCATTCAGTAAAGTGAAGTTGTTAAAGAAGGTCGTGGGCCTGAGGTCAAGATTGGTACTATCAAAGGGAGGATGTCTGGCAGATGAATCAGCTACGATGCTCATTTTAAACTTCAAGCGATACGATATGCTGAAGGAAACGGCAACAGATCTGCAGCGCGATATTATACGATGTGGACGAGTCTAACTAACATTCGTCGATGGAGAAATCAGAAGGAACAACTTGCTGCAACAAGTGTAAAGAGAAAGACATTTCGTGGAAAAGGAGCCAAATTTCCACAGGTAGAAGAAGAAGTTTTGGCCTTTGTAAATGAGAGAAGAACCGTAGACATGATACGTTTTCAAGCTCGTGAAGTAGCTTCAAAGTTAGACAAGCTTTCCGAGCTAGTGCGGGATGGTGTTCACGTTTTGTGCGTAGGAAAAGTTTATCGCTTCGCCGTAGGACAACAATTGCGCAAAATTTCCCTGCAGACTTTGATCAGAAAATTGTTAAATTTCACAAATGCGTGATTCGAATGCGAAAGTCCAATGATTATAGCTTGTCTCAGATCGGCAACGCTGACGAAACACCTATTTACTGGGACATGCCTATGTCCAGCACACCGTATCGATCAAGACCACGGGTGGAGAGAAACAACGATGCACTGTAATGTTGGGTGTTCTTGCGGATGGAAGGAAACTGCCACCGTATGTTGTGCTGAAGCGTAAGAATGTGCGAAAGGAGGCATTTCCGCTGGGTATTATCATACGTGCCCAGCAGAAAGGATGGATGGAAGAAGAACTGGTATTGGACTGGATAGACAAAGTGTGGAATAGAAGGTCTGGTGCATTGCTGAAGCAAAAGAGTTTGCTGGTGTGGGACAGCTTTCGTGGTCACCTAACAGACAGAATACAGAAAAAATTCCAACAGTTGAAAACGGATGTAGCTGTGATTCCTGGGGGTCTAACGTCTGTACTGCAGCCCCTAGACGTTTGTGTAATTCGCTCGTTTAAAGCTGCGTTCCTGCGTCTGTATAATGACTGGATTAGTGCAGGAAACCACGAGCTTACAGCAACATGAAAGATCAAACGTCCGACTGTCAAGCAAGTGTGTGAATGGATTCTGGTAGCATGGGAAAATGTAAAGTCGGAGACAATTGTGAAGGGTTTTCTGAAGTGCGGCATATCCAATGCCCTAGATGGTACCCAGGATGAAATGTTGTGGGATGATGATGTTAGTGATGAAGATGACAATACCTCTTGTGCAGAAAATATTTCAACGAGTAGCAGCAACGACAGTGAATAAGGGCTTTGAGGACTCAAACTGAATCAAACGATATTAATATGTACATAGATCATTGTGCTAAAATAAAGGTTAAAATACTTTTAAAATACTTACTTGAAATTGGCTACTACGCAAAAAAAAACAAAAAAAAACAAGTCAATCGTGCGGCTTATACACGAGGTGCGGCTTATACACGAGAAATTTTATTTTCCTGAAATCTAAGGCCAAAAAAGGGGGTGCGGCTTATACACGGGTGCGGCTAATAGACGCGAGAATACGGTATATGGGCGTGTTACTTGGTCCCTTACATTGAAAGAGGAACATAAATTGAGAGTATTTGAAAATAAGATCCTTAGGAAAATATTTGAACCTAAAAGGGATGAGGAAACAGGTGAGTGGAGAAGGTTACATAATTTAGAACTGCATAATTTGTATTCATGTCCAGACATGGGCGTCCGGAAGGGGAGGGGGGGCGTGGCCCCTCTCTGCAAAACGAAAGTCAACCAAAAATTACATATTTCACACATATAATTTAATTTCTGCCACAATAATGTGTGTTATTTATTTCATAAACATGATAAATTCAAATTTAAGCAATGTTTTTTGAGGGATGAACACTATTATTGGGGAAAATATGCAATGTTGGCCCCCCTGGAAAAATACCTTCCTTGCCCCTCCCTTGGAAAAAATCCTGCGGACGTCCATGTGTCCAGATATTATTAGAATGATTAACTCAAGAAGACTTGGGCAGGCAGGCCATGTGGCAGGAATGGGAGAGGAAAGAAGGGTTTACAGGATTCTTGTTGGGAAACGTGATGGTAAGAGACCAGTAGGAAGACACAGATGAAGATGGAGGGATAATGTTGAGATGGACCTAAAGGAAATCGGTAGGGATGGGAAAGAGTATATAGATCTTGGTCAGGATAGGGACAGATGGAAGGCCTGTGTTGCTGCAGCCATGAACATTCGGGTTTAAGAAGGCTAAGGCTAGAGAGTTAGTTAGTTAGTTTATTTACACATTCGCCTTGATACCATGCAAATGACTCAATTGTTTATGCTTTACGTGCAAGAATTCTACTTCCGATAGACAAGACGCGTATTAATACATAAATGTGTTACATATTTTGCGGAGAACAACAAGATGTTAACAGCCTAGGTAAATATGCGATAACGCCCGGACACCTTTAACTCATTTATTTCCTTAATTTTACCACTGGTACTTACCTATTCTGCATTGCGGAACATTCTTTAAGGTGAAGTTATGCCTTTTTCCATAAAATAGTGTCAACTTTTCATATTACAGTGATTATTTGTCTTCCTTGTTCCGTTTGGGTAACAGACAATATGGCATGCACTCGTCATGGATCATCGCGCCGTGCTTGTGTTTTGTCGTTTTGGAGTGGGTATGAAGTATTTCAACCTTCTTAACCGAAAAATACCTACTTTCGTGTTCATTATGTCATCACAAACCACTGACGGATAGCCCCAAAAAACCATTCACGATAGCCCCACAAACCATTGCCGGATAGCCCCAAAAACCATTCACGTTAGCCCCAAAAACCATTCACGATAGCCCCAAAAACCATTCACGTTAGCCCCAAAAACCATTCACGATAGCCCCAAAAACCATTCACGATAGCCCCAAAAACCATTTCTGGCAAGGTTAGGTTAGGTTGGGTTGGGTTAGGTAAGCATAGTTAAAAAAAAAGAATACAAAATTCTCGTAAAAAAATGCACGTTTGGAAACACTGACGAGACCGTGTGACTTTCGACGCTCTCGCCATCTGCACGCACACAATGGAAACAACGGCATAATATGGCAGGCAATGCAAGTTTCTTACGTTAAAAGTGATTAATTCTTGTTCGGCAGCATTCAAATACGAAGTTTTTAGTTTCCCGTGAAAGAAAATACCTCCAAGAACGTCCAGAATGCTAAAGAAACTCATTTCAGTAAGTACTTTCTCCTGTAAATTTGAAGAAATCCGTCCGGGCGATATCGCATATTTACCACAGTCTACTCTGAGATGTGAGATAAACCTTAAGGCAGTGAGTGAAATATCATAAGCATCCACACTACCTTATACGTTTCCTGCCAGTCAACACTAAGTACAGCTTTCATTGATGTTACTTCCACATATTTTTCACTTAAAAAGAAAACGCTGAATCAGGTAATAACAATATTAATTTCGAAAACCTTTCTTCAGTTTCACTTGTCTAAATGTCACAAAACAGAAACCATACACCTTTGAATCAGCATACATCATAATCTCTGAACAACTACCATCTCCTAGCAACCGGAAAGAAACTTACAGGTTGGTCAGTAACCATTATCCAAGATTAAACAATTAAGTCATAACAGAACTAAGATCACAATATGAAAAAAATAATTTAATTTTAACACCGTATTACTGAATTAGGCAGAGACACAATCGACACACACATTGAAAACAGAATATGGCGATGAAAATATTGTCAATGCATCACTTAAAACAATAAAACTTAATGCTTACTTGTATGTGAAATGTTCTAGTTTCACAGTCGCGCATGAGAACTGGTCATGCTAAAAGCGCACAATATTTACATAAACTTAAAATAACTAAAAATCCCATATGTTCATGTGGCCAAGGAAAGAGAAAGTCTAATAAAAAAACTGGCCATATATCGCTTATAATTTCATTTAAGTGTAGAAATTTTATTATAGCATCCAAGTTGGTTACAGATGCTAAAGAAATCACTTTGAATTTTTTAAAAAATAAATGTTGTTAATTGTAATTACATGTTATATTTATGTACTCAATATTATATGAATGAACATCTTTATTGGATGTTGTTTTTGGATCATATTACTTAGAAATGCCATTTGCATTAACTGTTATTCTATTTCATCGCTATGGAGAAAAATAGCTTCTGCTTTAACGCCGAGAATTAATTAATTAATACGTAGTAGCTCGCTAATTGTTACCTACGATGTTAATTTACTTTGTTTCATACAATATGCTCTTCCATGCCTCGCCTCATCTCAGCACTATCTCTAATGGGCCCTAATAATAAAAATGGATCGTATACTTAGCATTGCATGATTTTGAACTCAACATTGTGTCACACCTTTACTGTAGTTCCAAGAAATTAGCCACTGAATGCGAACCTAAGAGGAAGCATTAAATAGAAAGCTTATTCATGTTTGACTTTCATTTTTAGTGAAAGCCACAAGATGCATTTAAAATAATCAAGAGCCGTGTATAATTGCAATACCGGCCCATTATATTATGGCGAAGAACAGGCGTTGGCATGTCGTTGAGATGGTGCTAAGTTCACGCAGGATCGTGTTTTAGAAAGAGAGATTACTACCTTCGATAAATTGCGAAGAAGACTGCAGCACGCTACCTTGCAAATGTTTCTTTAGCATAAGTAAAGTTTAATGACGTGCATTTCTATGCTCAGTCTGGTCGCCATTTGTAACTGAAAGTTGAATTTGGGGATTAAGCAATGATACATTCAACCACAATGATACCTTAATCAAGAAATACGAGGCGTGTTCGAAAAGTAAGTACCGTTATGCCATTGTTTTACGAGGACTATTTATATTTATTCATATTGGAATCGTCATTCCTTACACCCATGAGGGGCGCATTGCTCCCCCTCCCTCAGGACTCCATCCTATGATAATACAGGGTGAGTCAAAAGTCCTCAGACCACCCTTATAAAATGAAAGGGAGTGTAGATTGCAGCAATTGGTTATGGCAGTAATATGTTAAGCCTAGGGGAAACTTTTTGGTGCATGTCATGACAACGTCTGCCATCTTTGTGACCGCCATCTTGGATCCAACTTCATTTCTTTAAATGGGAAGGGGGGTATGGTTTTGGGCTAGAATTTTACCAGGAATTCAGTGGTGAAGTCAGATTTATGAAAACTTTGCCTTGCACCCGATACTTCACAAATTGACAGAACATGGATATCTTGAACTGTCGCTGTGAAACCCAATGTAAAAGCAAACTACTACATTTACAACAATAAAAAAAATCGTAATGAAGTTTGAAAAACTATTTCGTTAAGCACTGTCTCAGCATTAAAAACATTTTCAAATAACGGTGTTAACATGTGAAGAGTTCGGTAGTTTCAAAGTAAATTCAAAGGCCAACGACATGCAATGTAATTTCCGGATAAGAATACTAAGAACAAACCATAAACCCCCCCACACACACACACAACTCTGCAAAAATTTCAGTGAAAGGAATTGCCATCATGATAATAATTAGGGATTGATCAATATATATTTTTTTTGCTAATACCGAGAGCCGATTCTATAAAATTGCAAATGTTCCACGAAGAGCCTTTTTTGTGTAGCCTATAGGATATAACACTAATAAGTATTGCATCAGAAAATGGTACTGCATATTTAAATATTTAGTTTACAAAACTAATGTTACTGAATTATACATTTATATTTACATAATAACAAAATGGCAGAATTTTTGGCTAAATTACAGGTTTTCGTATAAGTAGCTACAGGTTAATTTTAAAAATAATCTGATGTACCGATCGATACTGACAGACTAGTTATTTAAATATCCATCCATATTAAAATAAATCGTAGTTTTAAAAAAAAACTCATAGCATTTACTTTTCTGTTGCACCTCGTATAATACGTATAATATGCTCTGATATCATGGTGTATTGTTAGAGATTAGTTTTTGGTTCGATAACGCAATCCATATCAGAGTGAAGAGGAGAAAGTCTAGGCAATCATGCTCTAGATGTTGCGATTAAGCATTCTTAACCACAGTAGTTCAATTATAAATATGACGGAACTTATTACGTATCCCATGATCAAAATCGAGTACGGTCCTGCCAAATGATCGACCGATATCACCACAGTCAGGTCGGCAAGCGGCTCGGGTACAATTTGTGACGTAATATCCTTATCCCATTTTGGTAGAAGGCCGGATTCGATTAGGCTCTGGATGATAATGTTCAGGTTATGAAGCAGAGGAGAGCCTTTTGGAACTATCATCACTGATGGGTAAGCTAGAATGTATTCGTCCGTGATGTGGAAGAGTGTACGTCCATCTTTGTCAGTGTATCTGGTTTTAGCAGTGTACTGGAGTGCTTTTCTGTCGAGTACCACTGCGAAACTTCTCTCCTTAGTAACTCTGTAGAAACTCTTCTCCATGTCATAACTGTCCTCCCAATTATCGTACAGACCCTGTATCACGTTATTATCAGAGTACATGCAGAAGTCACGCACAGGTGGATAGCCTCCGAAAGCGATTCCAGAGTTCAACAGGCCCTCCAGAGTGTTGATTTCTGGGTAGTAGCTGGGAACCGTGAGGAAACTTACAAGGGAACTGTTGTAGGCACAGCATACAACCAGCCCCGCGAACAAACAAACAGCATGGGAAACTCTGAAGGGAAATGTATCGGGGGTACGATCAGTTGATATCCCAAGAAATGTCGGAAGGACATAGAGCCAAGGAAACCCACTGAGTTGTAACAACGATTCTGTCTTTCCTACTGTCATCTTCTTCATTCCGCTCAGAGAGAGGGACGCGAAAACTATTGCACCAATCACTGCAATCCACAGGGTAAGTTCGAAAGGCAAGAGGACACTTATCCATGCCGGCTTCCTAAGGGCTGGAGGAACGGCCCATGTCAGATCCTGCCTTAATATACCCGTAGATATCTCCATTATCACATTCCTCTCCACTTCAGGCACTATTGCCGCACAACCTATGTCCGCCCTGCCGTACAAAATGTCCCCCATGATTCCCACGTAGGTGCCATTGTTAAGTTTCCTACCCCACATCTCGTTGTCAGGCGATACTCTTACGATGAGGCTGAAATTCAAAGTACTTGCTGCAACTTTCAACGCTTCACCTTCGATTCCTTGTATAGTTGCCGACCTCTCATCCAAAATGACGTGCGGAGGTAGCGAGAATGTTGACACTGTAACAGGACACCCAAAGAAATCACGAACTTTATCTGGAAAGTAATCTTTCTCGTTTGAACTTTCAATCCAGACATGTTCAACTTCCAAACAGTTATTCTGATGATACTGAAAATATGTATAAACATCGACTTCATTTCTATAGTTTATTACATTCAGCAGGACTAGTTTCTTCGTTTTTGGCACGAGAACCACGACATTAACAATATTCCTAGCCATACATTCTTTAAAAATGTCTCTTAGTTCACGGTCCTCGTTAAACCTAGAAACTACGATCACAAACTTAGCTCTGGGATTCCAAAAACGAAACTGTGATATTGTGTTGATTATATTATTGTAGTTCTGTGCACTGGTTACGACAACAATAAACACATCTGTAAAAATCTGTAATGCCTGATATTGTTCAGATTCAACATCACTGTCAACAAAAATTACTGTCGACTCTATGAGTTGGTTCATAAAGTCATTGGCAATGTTGTTCACGACCTTGTCAGTTACAACCATACAATTTCCACTAGTACTGTGTCTGTGAACAATGTTAGCAACTGCTTCTGTAATTCCTTCATTTTCCCACTCTTGCACTTGGATTTCCATTGAATGTACTTTATGCAATAAAAATATCTGAATGATCACAATTACCGTTATCTTGACGTGAGTAACACTAAGTGTTGCCATACTTGCAAATAATGTAGTTGGTCGTGAAATGCTTGCTGAAGTAAACTTTAACTATTTTAGTGGAGGTTGGCGACTGTGAAATTGAATATTGTGTAGTATTCTTTTATCGCATGGGCCTCTGAGACGTTTAGTTGCCTTGAAATGTAGTTTCTTCCACTTTCCTACCGCAACCTCGCTTCTGTTTGGTTCTTCAACTACTTGCCATCACATCAAGTGACAATCAACCAATGTGTTTACCTTTACTTCCAAGCTTGTATTGAACAAATGTGGAAATCATTTGTCAATCCTTTGAATGGTCAACAATAATGGTCCTTCAAAAATCAATACACACCCATTTTCTCATTGATAGTGATCAATCCAGAGGTATAATGGCATATGGGATTCTGAATGAATAAAAAAATTTGAACATACCTTCATTAAAAGGTATTAGAGTGCTTAAGACACGATTCTGCAAAATCAGGGCATTCAATCAGTATGACGTTGATCAGCAACTTAGTAGTTCTTTTATTCATAGATATTTATCACTGGGTGATGATATATAATCCTTTCCAGTAAAATTTAATTGTTATTTAACACACATTCATCGAGTAAATTGTCCACTCCGAGAAAAATCAATCAGCTACGAGAACATATGAATCGTGTCGATAGAATTGCATGAGGACGTCTATATATATGAATAAAAATGCACGATGAAAATTTGTAAGTTGATAAAGTTCCAAGAGGAAAGAAAGTGATAATCATTGTAACGTACAAAACTGTTTTTCCTTTAAGGGAGAATTCACACCGAAGAGACTCGCGACATGAGACACGAGACACGTGTCGCTTGGATGCACGTGCCGCATGTCGCTTACGTGTCTCTCGGACTGTGCCGTTTTCTCAATACCGTGCAGCGTGTCGCTTCAGTTTTGTTGTTCGCGTGTGCGCAGTGAATGCTTCATTGCAATGAGCTATATTTAGACTCTGGAAGATAGCCTACCCGGGATCATATTTGAACCTCTAATTTGCTGATATAATAAAGTATCGATATGCACAATGTATTAACAATGTTTTAAGATTTAAACACAACATTCTTTTCGCTTTATCAAGTTTTTTGATGCAGTTATCGACTGTAATTTGCCTTCAACATCTTGTAAAGAGGTAGTGTTTTGGCCATTTACCTGGCTGATTTTATTTTAAAAAGCCAGCATATGGAGGCACTTGAGTCCAAAATATATTAGTCAACATGGTAAAGTACTCTAGTGCATTGTTTCTCAACCGCCGGGCCGCGACCCGATACCGTGCCCTCGTATCAACTATACTGAGCAGAGAAGCGAAATGTTCTGCTGAAAGTGGTTGGCAACTATCATAATCCCAATATCATATTTGAGTTGTGAGTTTTCGTCTTTTAAGTCCATTTTATGCACAAATAGACTAATCAGAACTGGATCTTCCCGGTGCCTCCACCGGTTATCGAACCCGGGATCACTTAATTACAAGGAGACGACGTTACCACTTTGTCTTCCATATTTTTATATTTGTCAACAATCCTACACACGTAATCAAACTATTATTACTCTTTATGATTATGTTAGAATTTATTTATCAATATTTAATTTCATAGGTACATGTTAATTCATGCATAAAATCTTAAATATTGTAAATATTTACGAGGAAAATTCTTCGGCTAAGGGTATTGACTTAAAAAAAATACCGTGACATGGTTTCACGAAGGTTGAGAACCATTTCTCTAGTGTTTAGGTATTCGTTTTATTCAGACTGAAAAGTCTAGCGCATACAGTTTGAGGTCAATGCATATTATTTCTCAGTTTTCTCATGCACAACATGCCTCTCCCAAGTTTCATTAACTTGCACAAATTTAACAACGCAATTTACATGTAACAATGTCTCTTGTTACCTTTTTTTCGGGTGTCTAATAAACTGATTAATGCAATTATATCGGTACCATCATGCAAACTGAGCAAAGAAACCAGTGTCGCTTGCCGCGTGTCGCGTGCAACTTGTCTCTTCCGTGTGAAACTCTCGTGTCGCGTGTCTCTTCGGTGTGAAGGGAGAATTCACACCGAAGAGACATGCGACATGCGACACGCTGCAAGAGACACGTATCGCTTGCAAGCGAATACTCAGTAATCAATTGAACCTTTCGAACCGAAGCGACACGACTAGTTGCACGTGTCTCATGTCGCTTGCGTGTCGCTCGGATTGTGCCGTTTTCTCAATACCGTGCATCCTGTCGCCTCAGTTTGTTGTTCGCGTATGCGCAGTGAATGCTTCATTCCAACGAGCTGTATTTAGACTCTAGAAGAGAGCCCAACCGGCATTATGTTTGATCCTCTAATTTGTTGATATAATGAAGTATCGATATGTACAATGTTTTAAAATTTATACACAACGTTATTTTCGCTTTATCAAGTTTTTTGATGCAGTTATCTGCTGTAATTTTCTTTCAACATCGTGTAAAGCGGCCGTGTTTTGGGCATTTAGGACTTGATTGCTTTTATTTAAAAAAGCCATCTCATAAAGGTACTTTAGTCCAAAATATATTACTCAACATGGTAAAGTACTCTAGTGCATTGTTTCTCAACCCGCCGGGTCCTCGTGTCAACTATGTGAAAGGTTCTGCCGAAAGTGGTTGACAAATAACACAATCCCAATATCATATTTGAATTGCGAGTTTTCGTTTTTTAAGTCCATTTTATGCACAATCAGAACAGGATCTGCCGGGTATCGAACCCGGGATCACTTAATTACAAGGAGACGACGTTACCACTTCGTCATCCATATTTTTATATTTGTCCTACACGTAATCAAACAATTATTACTCTTTATGATTATGCTATTTTTCAATATTTAATTTCATGGGTACATGTTAATTCATGCATAAAATCTTAAATACTGGAAAGGTATTTACGAGGAAAATTCGTTAGCTAAGGGCATTGACTTAAAAAAAAATACCGGGTTATGGACTCATGGTTTCAAGAAGGTTGAGAATAATTTCTATAGTGTTTAGGTCTTCTCTTTATCCAGCTGGAAAAACTAGCGTATACAATTTGAGGTGCGTGCATATTATTTCTCCGTTTCTCATGCGCAACATGCCTCTCCCGAGTTTCAATAACTTGCACACATTTTACAACGCGATTTATATGTAATAATGTTTCTTGTTACGTTTTTTTCGGGTGACTAATAAACTGATTAATGCAATTATAGCGGTATCATCATACAAACTGAGCAAGAAACAAGTGTCGCTTGCCGCGTGTCGCCTGTCGCGTGTCTCTTCGGTGTGAATTTTCCCTAAATTTTCTGAACAAGAAATACAAGGAACAAAATTTTCAGGTGAAATTACTTGGAAATGCCCTCCAACGTGAAAAGTCTCTATCTCATAGTTGATTGATATTTACGTGTCACAATGACGTCATGTCATTATCACGAACTAGGCAAATTGTTGACTATTTTAATTCAGTCTGTTTTCTATAATGAGATCAAGACTATCATGGCGGTTTAATTTTTGTTGAAGTTTCAGCATCAAAGAGTTATGAATGTTGGCCTTATGCTTGCTGCGAAGAAATTCTTGACGAGTCCCTCCTTTTCAGACAACTGTCATGTTACTAGGCAATTTTCCCCTATGACACATGGTTAGGTTATTAAGCAACAGGTTGACAAGATAATCTCTAATACACGCATTGCATGACAGAGTCAGATATACATGTGTAGACCCATTTAGATGGCGATAATTAATTGATTTTAATAATTAAGTTCTAATTTTAACATGATACATTGATTGTTCATTATCAGCCACTGACCGAAATCGATGCTGATTGACTTTATGTATGTTACATTTAGTTGTATAATATTATTGATCAAGACGCGGCATATTGTGTATATGTCCTCTTGGATCCCTTCGTCCTATGTTGTGAATTGTAGGATTTCGATGCTGAGGCTGGCTGCTTCGTCCAACATTTGATTGAAAATTTGCCTTCTATTATATTTGCCGTTTGCTATACGAGAAATAGTCAGAGGGAATTATACAGTAGGATGCACAAGTAGTGCTCGGCAAATTGTCCATGACAATTTTTATTAAATTTTTTTCTTGAAATTGTTTATGTATATTTTTTTCATGAGCTTGCGTGACATTTTGGATCAATTCCTGAAAATCTCATTGCATAAAACAAAGAGAAAAACATGATGATGGACAACTTGCTAAGTAAAACTTATGCATCTCACTGTATCAACGAGTATAGAAGGTGAAACGTGGCGGACAGGTTGAAATCGATCGTCTTTTGTCGAGTCAAATTGAATGTGAAATCTTGCCTTTCTATTTCTGCTAGCGGCCGGCGGCATCCAATGAGAGAAGCAACTTCCCACTTACAGCTGCTTAAGCAAATCACGTGGTTCCTAATCCTTAACAATGGACAGTCATACCCTGGCATTCAATTTTATTCGGGCGGAAACAGATTCATCCACTATTGCATTGAATTGCACGTAAATTCGTAGCGATAAGAGCATTTTCTGCCTATAATGGAAACGCTAATAACCTGATAACACTCTTGTTCTTTCTTGAATGTGCAAAACAGCCACGAGCATAATATCGCAAGAAACATCACACCGACATTTTACTGTACAGCAATCCGTTGTGACTGTCAGACAAAATAAACGGTAATATCTTTTCTTTTTGTGGAGCTTATGGATGATTCAATCCTGACCAATCACCATTGTAGTGCTAACTTATCGCTTCCTTGCGAGGCAACTTGTCTTTTGTACAGCATGATTCATCATTTCAACAGAAAGGCTGCGAAACAAAGACGAATCATCGAATCTGTCGCTAGCGATAGAAGTAACCTTGAATTGATTTCGGACAGCAAGTCTTAATGGAAGCTAATGTGATAGCTATCAACAACGAAACGTATATCCACGAGAGAGGGAGGTTCGAAAAATACTTTGATATTATTTTTGCTAGAATGGAGGAGTGCGATTTGTATATGGCAGACATTAGCTGTTTACAGGAAAATTTGTGATGGAAATAGTGGGAATTGAAATGGAAATGTACTGAATGTATTTCGTCTTACCTAATTTTGCCGTCCGCCATTTTGGGGTAAGAATTGACTAAACTGTATTTATTTGCAAAATTAACGGAAACTTGTAATTAGGTTTACATTGAAGACAATAAACTGAATCATAATACAGTAAATATTTGCGGTAATATATAATGATAGATAAATTTTAAAATATTGCTAATTCATTTTATTCTTCAAGTATTTATTTTGATATCCTTCTTGTGTTTTCTGAGAAGATACTCTATAAGATAATGAAGGAAGAATTTAAAGTTACTATTTTCTTTACTGTTTGTTGCTGTTATTTGTTATTCCAAATTCGTACTCTATCGGTTCAACAATTCAGGGGCGACTGATTCCACATGAAATCACCGAGAAAAATTTAAAAATGCAACCCTCCGATTCAGATTTTAATGAAACTTGGTGTATTTGTTAATACTAACAAGGTATGAACACATGCAATTTTTTTCTTATCTAGACCTCATAGTTACTAAGAAACAGGAGGATAAAGTTTCAGAATTTTGCACGCATCGGTCATTGCCGAGGACATGGAGATGGCCCGCCAGGGGGACGCGAAGGGGTGCTTGAGCACCCCTTAATTTTCTTCCGCACCCCCTTCAGCACCCCTTATCCAAAATATAGTGTCAGTGTTTGTGTTTTCCTTTGCACGCATATGAGAAGAGAGGTAACAAAGCAATGGAACATTTTCAAAAAAGTGAAGCAGTCCAAAAAAAAGTGAATTGATAACTACATGAAAGTGACTACATGATTTTATATTTATTATTTTTTCTTTTCTTTTTCAAATTGCAGAACTTTAGGTTCCATAGTAGCGTTTCTTTCTTTTACTCAACGCACACAAACTGAACACTCAGAAGTTCTTGTCACCTATACAAAGTATTTGGTATTTGATTAATGACTGAATTTTGTACCTCAATTGGTTGTGCCTTGTAATCGAGGAATCCCGGGTTGAAGCACATAGTGGTTTGGATTCCACTTTAAAGTGTAGGTCCAGTCCCGATTAGCCTGTATGTGCATAAAGTGGACTTAGGACAATGGATGTCAATCTAAAATTGTCCATTTCACTAATGTGATTATGTTAATTATTATAAGAGCGTTGCAGGAACTTCAAACAGAAAGATTTTTTATTAGAGAGAGTGAGCAACACCTTAGGGGGGAAAATATACCTCGACCCCTCTCCGTGGAAAAATGCCTCGCCTTGCTTGTCTCTCCATGGAAAAGAACCCTCCAGTCGTCCACATATGTCATTGGCGTCCTCTGAACATGCTGTTCTTTTCAAATTTTCAAACGTCGTTGTTTTGCTAAAATCAGGCAAAAATGAAGCAAGTCGCTAGTAGATCAGTTTCATTAACATATTATCATAGATGCCAACCAAACGTTTATTAATATTTGATTTAGGGACTAAAACATGCATTTATATTCAATGTTTTCTTTATTTTCAACAAAGCACCCCCCTAAATTTCATTCCGCACCCCCTCAGCACCCCTAGATGATTAATCCTGGCGCCGCCGCTGTGGCCCGCAGTGCTTAACAGAAAAAGTTATTTCTCAGAGTCAAATTGACATATCATTTTGAATTTTTTCCCAAAGTTCATAGATGTATGTGTATTCCATTTAAAAAGTTGTCACCAAGATTCCTTTGCACTGAGAGTCAGAACAAAAATATTGTATTGTAAATAATGTTGATATTTTGCATCAACGTCTGACGTCACTAAAATTGCATTATCACAAAAAGGCACTGCAGTTATCAAGCCAATTTTAATTTTCAAATTGAAGCTTAAAATTTGTTCTAAAAGGCTATAAAATAAAATTAGTGGCTTTCTCACTGCTTCTATTAATAAATCTTCATTAAAGCCCCTATCACACGGAACTGGATTTCTAGTTGGAATGTCCTAGTTGGCGATGAACTGACTTTCTAGGTAGAAATCATGGCCGCCTGGCTGACTGCTTGACTGGTTTTGAAGAATAGGACATGTTCTAATTGCTACTAACTTCTTCGACTAGATTCTGTGGAACAGCCAATCAGAGCAAAGTTTGGCCATGTGAAGATAATCTGTGAGTTTGCAAAGTAGCCTTTTTTGTCTGTGGTTTCCGAGTGCATACAGCACGAAAGGTATGTTTACAATTGAAAAAGCTAAAATATTCTTCCATACGTGTATAGTAAACGTTGTAAGGTATGTATTTTATCAGCGCCATTCTTCTCTACCTAAAACCATTTAATACGAAGTGATATTCCTCTCGGTTTAATAGTTATCGTATTTTAAAAGTGTGAAGTGATACGTTGTTTACATCTCGCGCGGCCGCCATTATGGGAACGAAAGACTATCGACAAGTACGGTATAACAAGTACCGTGTGAGGCGAAAACTAGCAAATGGGTAGCCAGTCCAGCGTCAACTAGAGCGTTCCTACAGGATATCCAGTTCCGTGTGATTCAGGCTTAAAACAAATTTTATGTACATTCCTATAGGTTATTTCATGCCAAATTATCACAAAAAAAAATACCCTTTCAACCCGACCATTTCAGATTTTCATGAAATTTGGTAGGATGGTAGAAGACATGAAGTAACTTACATATGTAAAATTTTAGCCCTCAGTGATACACAGTATTCATACAGCAGGGTTGCCAACCTTATAACAAATGTAACATTTAAGTGCTTACAAGGTTAAATAAAACAATTCATAACTTTGCTTCCAATTATGGTATAACTTTCATCTTCAGCTTGTTTTGAAGCTAAGGGAGTATAGTTTTCATAAATATATATATATATATATATATATATATATATATATATATATACAACCCTGTTGTATGAATACTGTGTATCACTGAGGGCTAAAATATTACATATGTAAGTTACTTCATGTCTTCTACCATCCTACCAAATTTCATGAAAATCTGAAATGGTCGGGTTGAAAAGGTAATTTTTTTGTGATGATTTGGCATGGAATAACCTAAATGAATGTACATAAAAATTTGTTTTAATGAATATTTATTAATAGAAGCAGTGAGAAAGCCACTAATTTTATTTTATAGTCTTTTAGAACATATTTTAAGCTTCAATTTGAAAGAAAAATGGCTTGATAACTGCAGTGCCTTGTAGTGATAATGCAATTTTAGTGACGTCAGACGTTGACGCAAAATATCAACATTATTTACAATACAATATTTTTGTTCTGACTCTCAGTGCAAAGGAATCTTGGTGACAACTTTTTAAATGGAATACACATATATCTATGAACTTTGGAAAAAAAAAATTGATATGTCAATCTGACTCTGAGAAATAACTTTTTCTGTTAAGCACTGCGGGCCATTTCCATGTCCTCGGCAATGAGCGATGCGTGCAAAATTCTGAAAGTTTATCCTCCTGTTTCTCAGTAACTGTGAGGTCTAGAGAAGAAAAACGTGCATGTGTTCATACCTTGTAAGTATTAACAAATACACCAAGTTTCATTAAAATCTGAATCGGTGGGTTGCATGACCTGCGTGATTTGACGTGGAATTAGTCGGGAGCCAATAGCTGGTGGGGTTTATCAGTCGAAACATTAATGGTAATACCGGTTGCCGAAATTTTAATGGTAATCCCAATAAAGAAAATAGATTATTAAAAGAATGAAAGTAAACCAGAGCAGCTTTATTAATAATACCAGAGAAACAAAGCTCTATGACTCGAATAAAAAATAATATTAGGATTTCAAGTCTCAAATTATTATTTTTCAAGACTAGGGCTCCAAAGTTTTTTTTTATGTAAGAAAGAGGCCAAGAAGGTGTTGATGTTTACATTGTGCTTTTGACAAATACTTCACTTTTGTATCTAGTGCACATGGATATGTAGGACTATCAGCCACCTCCCTAGAATCAAAATGCTTCCAACTTGGAAGTTCCAAGTAATTTTGGATAATCCCTCCACCCCTCGCAAAGTAAAGATATATTTTAAAGAATTCCACATCTTCGCTTCTTTCGTCAATGTAAACACAACACTTCAACGTACGATAAAACCAGTAAGGACATGAAATGGAATGGAATGAAATGTAATGGGTAGTTTGGCAGGGCTGCTTAGTACAATTTCTTCCTGGTGCAATTTCACTATGGTAAACTGTATGTATACTGGGACGTACAGTATACCTTTGTCTTTCTACCACAACGACGGACAATGCAAAATGTGTAGTGTCGACTCATTACATGTTTTATTTCTTAACTCGCTGGCATTCCTGGAGCCGAAAGATTAACATCGCAACAACAATGCATACGTATATCCGTATCCTAGTCTAGATCTGTCCAACCTTTACCACCAGGGCCTCACCGATGGCGCCGTGGTAGCGTCGTCGCCTTGTAATCAAGGGGTACTGGGTTCGATACCCGATGGAGGCACATAGTGGTAAACTGTAGGTCCAGTCCCGATTAGCCTTACTGTGTATAAATTGAACTTAAAACACCAAATCAACCACCCAACCAACATTTATCACCGTTGACAGTATCCTTCAGCGTTTATCTCGATATCGTCCTTACAACATCGACTTAAAGGTCCCTTACCGTCAAATTTCCCAACAAAGAGCCTGTAAATTTTTCTATCGTCTTCCGTGCATATCACATGGCCGACCATCTAAGTCTTCTTGATTTAATAATTCTAATAATCTTAGGAGATGAATATAGATTATGTGGATCAGTATTGCTCAACCTTCTCCACTCACCTATTCGCATCCTTACAGAAGTCCCCGCAAAGTTACTTTTTTAATATATGTTAACCTTTAGAATCTTTTTTATATAATCATGCACATGATGCACCATAGTGAAGTGTGATTTTAATTCCCTCTTTAACATCATTCACTTGTTAGTATTACTTGTAAGTACTTGAACTTGGGAAATGGCGTTTCGCACTTGCAATAATGCCATTGATGTTTTGTCCACTGTCAAATTTAACATTCCAGGTGGTGTAACGTCTTGAGATACCATGACAGGCCTGCAGCTGAGCTATTGCATCCTCGCGACTGTCATCTGTCTTGACGCCGAACTATCCGTTCACGTCACCAACGACCATCACGTTGTCGACATGGTTGAATGCCTCCACGACATCATCAACAAAGAGATGAGCATCGACAATGCGCTGGTTGTCATAGGAGAGAGAAGAACCAGGAACATTGTTGATCTTATCCTGAAGGAATTCGATAAAGCTGTGATCCTAGTTGAGGAAGTTGAACAGTACAAATCAGACAGGAATTCTAGGTACTTGAAGTTGATTAGCGAGAAACTGAACTATGTCATAGTGACCAGCACCTACGACAATCTTCAGAACATAGTGGAACTGACGGCTGCTTCCATTTGGAACCCCAAAGGCCACTTTGCGGTTCTTGTAACTGACGTGTACCGAAGTACAAACCCTTTGAAAGAAGTGTTTACCCTCTTCTACAATAACAATGTCGTCGACATAGTTTTGATTCTACCGTTCATGCTGAGGAGTAGAATGCTGCTCTTTATGTACACATACTACTTTAACTTTCCAATGAAGTGTGGGGTTGTGGAGAATGGGACTTCACTAGGTATATGGGGAAGATATGCCAACCGTCCTACTCTGTTTCCTAACAAATTACAAAACATGCAAGGCTGTCGTTTGAAAATTGGCACGTTCAATATTCCACCTCATGTAATCTTGAAAACCAATCCCGATGGTACGTATGCTCTCAGTGGTATCGAGGGTAGAGTTATGGCCGTTATTGGAGAAATGCTGAACTTCGTACCGGAAGTGATAATTCCTGTGGACAACATACGATGGGATAATAAAACTAAGCATAATAACTTCTCACGCATTCTAGGTCACGTGTACCACAAACGGATAGATATCGGGATCGCAGCATTCATAAGAAGTTTAACCTTGCACAAGTTTTTCGAACCCACGGTAGGTGTTGTGTCTCAAGAAATCGTGTGGGCCGTTCCAGAACCTGATCTATATCCCCTGTGGATGAATGTATTCTTTCCGTTCCACTACGTAACATGGATCATAGTACTCGCAGTACTCATCGCTGGTATTATATTCCTTTACGTTGTTAAGAAGTTATTTCTCAGAGCGGAAGTTCACTTATTCAACGCGACAGGATTTCCTGGTTTGTTCTGCTTTTTAACTCTTTTAGGAATGTCAGCAACAAAGGAACCACATACACTTCTACTCAGACTAGTTTTCGTGGTCTGGCTTCTTTATTCTTTGGTGATAGGCACAGCATACAAAGCATCATTAGTTGGCTTCCTCACGAACCCCAAACGTCATCTTGACGTAAACACAGTGAAAGATCTTCTTCAATCTAACATGGCATTTGGTGGAGTGCAACCAATGCGCGACTTGTACAGTGATTCTAGAGATCCACTCGCCGCAGAGGTTTACAGTAGATGGAACGTGAGGGAAGACATCAGATCTGAAATCAACGAGGTAATATTTCAAAAGAACTTCTCAGTAGCAACAGACAAGCTGATCTTAGAGTTCTACATGAGTTCCTCACTGTCGAAAGTTACCGGCAAAATGCTACACATCGCCGAGGAAGAAGTTATGTCATCACAAACAGCGTTCATATTATCACAAGACTCTCCGCTCCTGAAAACCTTTAACAGAATGATTTCACGCGTGCGAGAATCAGGTTTTCTCACTCAATGGGAGGTAGATTACAGTTTAGGAGCAAGGGGGAGTTTATCAGGGTTGAAAGGTTCGGAAGAAAATGATAATGTAATTCTATCAGTTTATCATTTAAATGGTTCATTCATGATGCTACTTTTTGGACTAATTGTAGCTGCAGTATTGTTTATTTGTGAGATTTTTGAGTTTCAAGCACGTGAAAGGACAAACAAGAAGAAATGAAATTGTGGTTCAATCCTGGACATTGATGAACCTAACTCGCTCAACTTCCGAATGCTGCATGTACACACGCCTGTTCAATATCATATAAATTTATCATAATCTAAATGTATATAATAAATAGGTGTAATGAATACTCTTGCAGAACGAGTTACTGCCCCATACACTTCATTATGCATGTGTCACGGCGAGTGTCCATCTGTTGACTGTTGCGTAGGATACAATTTGTGCTGTCATCTGAGCAGCCATTCGCTTACGTTTGGCTTATTTTAACTTCAGTTTTCTTTACATGTTCTGTATATTTTTGTGTGTTTCTTCAATCGAAAACAGACTTCCAGCAGGTAAATTTTTTTCTGGGAAAGGGGGGCGAAATGAAGCCTCTAAAAGCAATTCGTTTTATGTCCTTCACATACCGTGAAAGTAGTCAGTGTTGTAAGGCGACAGTCCACATATATTTGTGTTCAAGACAAATGCAGCAAAATGGTGAAGTAAATAAATTCCGATAGCCAAAAGCTCGTACATTATCTTCTACTTATTTTTTATGTCCATATTACACCGTGAATTTTAAAAAAGAACGTTTCTGCCATCAGAAACTGAGCATTTCTATACGCGATTTTCTGTATTGTGGTAATTTTTGATATCTCCATTGAGCAATGCTGCTTTATAAATTTCCGTACAGATTTCATGAATAAACTCGCCTTACATCCAGATTTTCAGAACACAACAACCAGTTGGCCAAACCTCTGTAGTTTCAATAGCCTTGATTTCACATGGCAAATGCAGCTGAAAACCATAATGTGATATCCACAGGTGGGTCCGTAAGTTATAGACAGGCGCTACATAAATATGACGTTACCTGTCAGTATGTGGATTTTGTTATGGGAATCATAGTAAGGTAAAGTGCCCAAATACCGTCCCCCCAAGCCAAATCTTCAATTCTGAAAATGTGTTTAAGTTAAAAATAATACTACAACTGATTGAAGCAACTCAACTCCATACCTACGTACTAGTGCTGCTGGTGTAATTCTACTAAATAAATCTTTCTTAACCAAAAAAAGGAAATATTCAAAAGAACGCAAATTCTGGTGTTTCAAAAAAGGTGTCCTAATTCCGTCCCCCCTTTTATTATCTACTCATTTATTTTTATGGGAAAATTGATTAAAACAGTGTTAAAATCTCTTGTAATAAATTTATTGAGATGAAAACATGTTTATACATTTTTATACTTAAGTTACATCTTTTTACCCATCCAGACCAAAATCGCAAACAAAGTTTTTGACTTTTGTTGAAGATGAACACATCTCGTGGCACCACTGGAAGCATTTCGAACACTTTGCCCATTTCTCTCCTAGCTTGTCTTGGGAAAAACGATTTCAACAAATAGGACATGACGCATCTTCGTCGCTTGAACTATCCTCGTCATCGGTGGACACCAGTGGAACTTGTGTTTCATCCTCAGAGTCGCGTGAATTTGAGTCATATTTCTATGTTTTCTTTTTGGGAGGTTTTGTCGATGATGTTCCAATCTTCAATGATGAGACGTCGCCATTTGTTTCTTCTCCATAGAGGCTTTTAAAGACATCTTATGTGGACTTCCTTTTACCAAGAATAAGATCCCTGCTCTAGAAGATGTGGAAGGCTGGATTACTGGAACTTCCTGGATGACTCTTGGACTGACCACTTGAGGTGAAGCTGGAGCATTCTGGTTGTCATCATTCCCTCCATTGTCAGGCACCTCTGGCTCTTCAAGTTGTCTGGCTATGAAGTCATGCTCTTAAAAGACATTGGGATAAAACGGATGAATTCCAGTTTTCCTAAATCCATTGACGGCAGTTTCAAGAGTAGCAGCACGAAGGTTCGCTTCACAGAACAAACTGGATACTTCTAGTTTCCTCACAATTCGGTTCGAGTTGAGTTAGAGGTCAACCATTGCTCTATAGCCTTTGCGTATAGAGTTTTCAGAGGAAACATAAATGCTAAATCTAAAAACTGTACCTTGTCTGTTGAGTGAGGGGGAAGGCACGTGCCCCATCGGACCACCTCGCTGGCGCCAAATTCTTCATAGAACTTTAAGATTAATATATACTTTTTATTAATTAGCATTAATTTTATTTTCAAGAAAAAGGCATAGAAGTGTTAAACACATTATAAAAAGGTCGACAAGTGATCATACATCAATCGAAACTAGTCTAAGTGGTCAGGAAAAAAAAATATATCACAAGATAGATACATAATGTGGGTCCTAAATCCGTTCCCGGGACGGATTTGAGAATCTCAAAGGGGACGGTGGTAGCGTCGTCGCCTTGTAATCAAGGGTTCTCGGGTTCGATACCCGGTGGAGGCACACAGTGGATCGGATCCCACTTTAAACTGTAGGTCCAGTCCCGATTAGCCTTACTGTGCATAAAGTGGACTTAAAACATCAACTCAATCAATCAATCAATCAAAGGGAACGGATTTAGGACTCCAGTTATAACAACAATAGCGACTGCTCCTGACCAAACGACTACAGCTACATGGCTGTAACAACTGGAACGCAATATTCAAGTACTAATCCATAATTAGCAATCACTAAATTATGAAAAACTTACCGCGAGGCGTCAATATAACTATTTCAAGTTGATTTCACACTGTAGCAAGCTTTCAGACAAACTATATTTGAAAAATTAAAGCGTGAATTAACTGAAAAAGCAACTACGTCACTGTCAGTAGGCAACCGAATGGTTCTGAAGATTTTCCTGCTGCTTTCGCAAAATGACAGCACTTTCCATGGAAGTTAAAGAGGGGGACGAATTTAGGGCAGGGGACGGATTTCAGGCAATTTACCCTAGAAAAAGGTATTTCCACACCTTGCCTAAAAAATAAAATAGAGTATTCCTAGTTTAATTCTTAGTTTTGTTATGATTAACTTTAGAGATTATCAAACTATCCACAAGGTATAATTATACACAGAGTAACATGTCTATGTCTATTGCAGTACGTCAGAATTTGCTGTGCGATTAGCTATGTTAGTAATGCTTATACTTTTTTATAGAATAAAAACTACAGCTATATTCTTTTTGCTTTATTGTAACTAAAATGTATACCGGTAATTTATGGACGAATGTAAACAATCTTGATTTGCTACCTGAAATTTTTCGATCGATACCATTGTTTTTGAGTCGCTAGATCCGCGGCCAAGAGCAACATCAGAGGACACCCACATATGACAAGTTCCCGGGTCCCTCTGGCTGAGACAATACGACACTGCTTATTATATCGCAGACCTCATCATATAATGTTACTGGCAACCGGATTTCTGTTTCGTAAATCGATTTTTTTAAGCGACACTATCTGTTGAATTTCTGCGATTATATAAAATTTCAGGAACACAGAGAGAGAATATGGCGGGGCCCCTACACCTCTCCCACCCCCATATTGAGGTGGCGGTCGCTACGCCATTCTCTGACGATAATAAATTAAAAAATCATTACTCCATCATTGAAACACCTAATATATTATTTAAATCCCATGTACAATAGTAAACATGGCAACTCCACAACAAAACTTGTACACGTCGTGTTGATTATATATGATCTTCACTTCATTGTCGTAGATTTGGTGAATTTATAAGCAAGTAGCTACTGAATCGTGACGTAACAATTGTTTGGACCAAGATCTAACTGATTAAAAATTGTGCCAACATAACTTCGCATATCAATAATGTTATTTATGTCTTGGCTATCGCGGCCCAGGCATATAGGCTGTAACATAGTTTGATCTAGTCATCAAAGAGGTCGTTACTTGTGGATAATGGATCGTCGTTTGTTTCTGTAATGCAGTAATCTTCACATTTCTAGTGATAAAACAATGCTAATAATATAAGTGTCTGGAAGTAGCGGTTACGTTTTCTAGTAACAGTAAGTATAAACCGGATATTTTTGTAAAGTAACGAAAATTAAGAGTTATTTTACGTTTTTGGATGAGAGTTCCGAGGACTGACGCGTTTTTGGATTGTTCGTCGAGTGCACATGACTCCAAGGACTTTCGGCAAAAGTTTCACTGGGTGGATATATTACCCGACGGAAACCGCATATCCCATAGGGATCTAACGGACTGTCCAAAAGACTCAAAAAGGGATCAGTGTGTGGTCCTGTGTTAAGGATTGGTTGATTTGTTTAATTTACTTCGGTTTTCCGCCACTTTTGATTAATCGCGAAGATGTTGATGACTGGTGATAAGATTAAATGGATGAAGGGCAAACATGTAGGGACGATACAACTCAAGCCCTACTGGCTGTGAGTTCACAGGGAATCGAACCCCGCTCCCTTGATTACAATACCGCTACGCCATCAAGGAGGCCCGAGAGACAATTGTAAAAGATTCCATTTGAGATCACGCACCCCAGGTACACATGCACACAGACACACACACACGCATACACACACACACACAACCTACCCCTAACATAGCTACATACCACATGAAAAACTTTGATGAAAATATGTCTCTGGGTTCAAAAATATTCATACACTTACTGTAAGTGCTATAAAAAAGTGCTTTAAAAATAAATTTCCGGGAGAAAAAAGGCTTCGTTTGCTCATTTGTTTATTTCTATTTTATCCGAATCAACATTTTCTATGAGCAACCGGATCTCCTCGATGGATGTAGTGGCTAACGCGATGACCTTGTAATCGAGGAGCAATAGGTTCGATCCCCGGTGCACAGTGGTTCGGAACTCGACTAGACTATCTGAGCATAAAGTGGACGTAAGCTGCCTGACAGATTTTGTACGAACGATTAGATGATTTAGATAAAGTAAGATTACCACTGATTTTGGTGTAGATTGCATTTCTCTCGTATTTACAACTAGGTGATTGCCCGGCGTTGCCCGCGTATTTATTTATCCCAATCTTATAATAGACAGGAAAATAATAAATTCTAACTATAGTGCAAAATGAACTTGGAGTTGAACGGCATTGGGAGTGTCACTATTCATGTTAGCGACCACGAAAACTATGGTTTCCACACTAATATCGGTCGTTTTCGATTATTTTTACATGCCACCTTCTTCCAACCCCACCCCCTTCCCAACCCCACCCGTAGGGGTACCAGAGGTGTCTTGGAATTGAACGGCATTGGGAGTGTCACTATTCATCTTAGCGACCCCGAAAACTATGGTTTCCACACTAATATCGGTCGTTTTCGATTATCTTTACGTCACCCTCTCCCCACCCAAGGATAGATTGGAGAACAGCATGTGTTAATATTTTTTTTAAAATAATTTAAAACCTCTTCCGTCAAAATATATATCGTGTTCACTTGTTAGTATTACTTGTAAGTACTTGAACTTGGGAAATGGCGTTTCGCACTTGCAATAATGCCATTGATGTTTTGTCCACTGTCAAATTTAACATTCCAGGTGGTGTAACGTCTTCAGATACCATGACAGGCCTGCAGCTGAGCTACTGCATCCTCGCGACTGTCATCTGTCTTGACGCCGAACTATCCGTTCACGTCACCAACGACCATCACGTTGTCGACATGGTTGAATGCCTCCACGACATCATCAGCAAAGAGATGAGCATCGACAATGCGCTGGTTGTCATAGGAGAGAGAAGAACCAGGAACATTGTTGATCTTTTCCTGAAGGAATTTTATAAAGCTGTGATCCTAGTTGAGGAAGTTGAACAGTACAAATCAGAGAGGAATTCTAGGTACTTGAAGTTGATTAGCGAGAAAATGAACTATGTCATAGTGACCAGCACCTACGACAATCTTCAGAACATAGTGGAACTGACGGCTGCATCCATTTGGAATCCCCAAGGTCACTTTGCGGTTCTTGTAACTGACGTGTACCGAAGTACAAACCCTTTGAAAGAAGTGTTTACCCTCTTCTTCAACAACAATGTCGTCGACATAGTTTTGATTCTACCGTTCATGCTGAGGAGTAGAATGCTGCTCTTTATGTACACATACTACTTTAACTTTCCAATGAAGTGTGGGGTTGTGGAGAATGGGACTTCACTAGGTATATGGGGAAGATATGCCAACCGTCCTACTCTGTTTCCTAACAAATTACAAAACATGCAAGGCTGTCGTTTGAAAATTGGCACGTTCAATATTCCACCTCATGTAATCTTAAAAACCAATCCCGATGGTACGTATGCTCTCAGTGGTATCGAGGGTAGAGTTATGACCGTTATTGGAGAAATGCTGAACTTCGTACCGGAAGTGATAATTCCTGTGGACAACATACGATGGGATAATAAAACGAAGCATAATAACTTCTCCCGCATTCTAGGTCACGTGTACCATAAACGGATAGATATCGGGATCGCAGCATTCATAAGAAGTTTAACCTTGCACAAGTTTTTCGAACCCACGGTAGGTGTTGTGTCTCAAGAAATCGTGTGGGCCGTTCCAGAACCTGATCTATATCCCCTGTGGATGAATGTATTCTTTCCGTTCCACTACGTAACATGGATCATAGTACTCGCAGTACTCATCGCTGGTATTATATTCCTTTACGTTGTTAAGAAGTTATTTCTCAGAGCGGAAGTTCACTTATTCAACGCGACAGGATTTCCTGGTTTGTTCTGCTTTTTAACTCTTTTAGGGATGTCGGCAACAAAGGAACCACATACACTTCTACTCAGACTAGTTTTCGTGGTCTGGCTTCTTTATTCCTTGGTGATAGGCACAGCATACAAAGCATAGTTAGTTGGCTTCCTCACGAACCCCAAACGTCATCTTGACGTAAACACAGTGAAAGATCTTCTTCAATCTAACATGGCATTTGGTGGAGTACAACCAATGCGCGACTTATACAGTGATTCTAGAGATCCACTCGCCGCAGAGGTTTACAGTAGATGGAACGTGAGGGAAGACATCAGCTCAGAAATCAACAAGGTAATTTTTCAAAAGAACTTCTCTGTAGCAACAGACAAGCTGATTTTAGAGTTCTACATGAGTTCCTCACTGTCCAAAGTTACCGGCAAAATGCTACACATCGCCGAGGAAGAAGTTATGTCATCACAAACAGCGTTCATATTATCACAAGACTCTCCGCTCCTGAAAACCTTTAACAGAATGATTTCACGCGTGCGAGAATCAGGTTTGCTCACTCAATGGGAGGTAGATTACAGTTTAGGAGCAAGGGGGAGTTTATCAGGGTTGAAAGGTTAGGAAGAAAATGATAATGTAATTCTATCAGTTTATCATTTAAATGGTTCATTCATGATGCTACTTTTTGGACTAATTGTAGCTGCAGTATTGTTTATTTGTGAGATTTTTGAGTTTCAAGCACGTGAAAGGACAAACAAGAAGAAATGAAATTGTGGTTCAAACCTGAACATTGATGAACCTAACCCGCTCAAGTTCCGAATGCTACATGTTAATCTCTTCATTGTACACACGCCTGTTCAATATCATATAAATTTATCATAATCTCAATGTATATAATAAATAGGTGTAATAAATACTCTTGCAGAACGAGTTACTGCCCCATACACTTCATTATACATGTGTCACGGCGAGTGTCCATCTGTTGACTGTTGCGTAGGATACAATTCGTGCTTTCATCTGAGCAGGCATTCGCTTACGTTTGGCTTATTTTAATTTCAGTTTTCTTTACATATTCCGTATATTTTTGTGTGTTTTTTCAATCGAAAACAGACTTCCAGCAGGTAAAATTTTTCTGGGAAAGGGGGGGAGAAATGAAGCCTCTAATAGCAATTCGTTTTATTTCATTCAAACGTCGTGAAAGTAGTCAGTGTTGTAAGGCGACAGTCCACATATATTTGTGTTCAAGACAAATGCAGCAAAAAGGTACAGTAAATAAATTCCGGTAGCCAAAAGCTCGTACATTATGTTCTACTTATTTTTTATGTCCATATTACACCGTGAATTTGAAAAAGAACGTTTCTGCCACCAGAAACTGAGCATTTCTATACGCGATTTTCTGTATTGTGGCAATTTTTTATTTCTCCATTGTGCAATGCTGCTATATACATTTCCGTACAGATTTCATGAAAAAACTCGCCTTACATCCAGATTACGTTTTCAGAACACAACAACCAATTGGACAAACCTCTGTAGTTTTAATAGCCTTGATTTCACATGGTAAATGCAGCTGAAAACCATAATGTGATATCCACAGGTGGGTCCATAAGTTATAGACAGGCGCTACATAAATATGACATTACCTGTCAGTATGTGGATTTTGTTATGGGAATCATAGTAAGGTAAAGTGCCCAAATACCGTCCCCCTAAGCCAAATCTTCAATTCTGAAAATGTGTTTAAGTTAAAAGTAATACTACAACTGACTGAAGCAACTCAACTCCATACCTACGTACTAGTGCTGCTGGTGTAATTCTACTAAATAAATCTTTCTTAACCAAAAAAAGGAAATAATCAAAAGAACGCAAATTCTGGTGTTTCAAAAAAGGTGTCCTAATTCCGTCCCCCCTTTTATTATCTACTCATTTATTTTTATGGGAAAATTGATTAAAACAGTGTTAAAATCTCTTGTAATAAATTTATTGAGATGAAAACATGTTTATACATTTTTATACTTAAGTTACATCTTTTTACCCATCCAGACCAAAATCGCAAACAAAGTTTTTGACTTTTGTTGAAGATGAACACATCTCGTGGCACCACTGGAAGCATTTCGAACATTTTGCCCATTTCTCTCCTAGCTTGTCTTGGGAAAAACGCTTCCACAAACATGACACATGACATGACACATCTTCATCGCTTGAATTATCCTCGTCATCGGTGGACACCAGTGGAAATTGTGTTTCATCCTCAGAGTCGCTTGAATTTGAGACATATTTCTATGTTTTCTTTTTGGGAAGTTTTGTCGATGATGTTCCAAGCTGATCTTTATCTTCAATGATGAGACGTCGCCATTTGTTTCTTCTCCATAGAGGCTTTTAAAGACATCTTATGTGGACTTCCTTTTACCAAGAATAAGGTCTCGGCTCCAGAAGATGTGGAAGGCTGGATTACTGGAACTTCCTGGATGACTCTTGGACTGACCACTTGAGGTGAAGCTGGAGCATTCTGGTTGTCATCATTCCCTCCATTGTCAGGCACCTCTGGCTCTTCAAGTTGTCTGGCTATGAAGTCATGCTCTTAAAATACATCGGGATCAAACGGATGAATTCCAGTTTTCCTAAATCCATTGACGGCAGTTTCAAGAGTAGCAGCACGAAGGTACGCTTCACAGAACAAACTGGATACTTCTAGTTCCCTCACAATTCGGTTTGAGTTAGAGGCCAACCATTGCTCTATAGCCTTTGCGTATAGAGTTTTCAGAGGAAACATAAATGCTAAATCTAAAAGCTGTAGCTTGTCTGTTGAGTGAGGAGGAAGGCAGATGCCCCCTCGGACCACCCCGCTGGCGCCAAATTCTTCATAGAACTTTAAGTTTAATATATACTTTTTTTATTAATTAGCATTAATTTTATTTTCAAGAAAAAGGCATAGAAGTGTTAAACACATAAAAAGGTCGACAAGTGATCATACATCAATCGAAACTAGTCTAAGTGGTCAGGAAAAAAATAAAATATATCACAAGATAGATACATAATGTGGGTCCTAAATCCGTTCCCGGGACGTATTTGAGAATCTCAAAGGGGACGGTTTAAGGAGTCCATTTATAACAACAATAGCGACTGCTCTGACCAAACGACTACAGCTACATGGCTGTAACAACTGGAACGCAATATTCAAGTACTAATCCATAATTAGCAATCACTAAATTTTGAAAACCTTACCGCGAGGCGTCAATATAACTATTTCAAGTTGATTTCACACTGTAGCAAGCTTTCAGACAAATTATATTTGAAAAATTAAAGCGTGAATTAACAGAAAAAAGCAACTACGTCACTGCCAGTAGGCAACGGAATGGTCCTCAAGATTTTCCTGCTGCTCTCGCAAAATGACAGAACTTTCCATGGAAGTTAAAGAGAGGGACGAATTTAGGCAGGGGACGGATTTCAGGCAATTTACCCTAGAAAAAGGTATTTCCACACCTTGCCTAAAAAATAAAATAGAGTATTCCTAGTTTAATGCTTAGTTTTGTTATGATTAACTTTAGAGATTATCAAACTATCCACAAGGTTTAATTATACACAGAGTAACATGTCTATGTCTATTGCAGTACGTCAGAATTTGCTGTGAGATTAGCTATGTTAGTAATGCTTATTCTTTTTTATAGAATAAAAACTACAGGTATATTCTTTTTGTTTTATTGTAAATAAAATGTATACCGGCAATATATGGACGAATGTAAACAATCTTGATTTGCTACCTGAAATCTTTCCATCGATACCATTGTTTTTGAGTCGCTAGATCCGCGGCCAAGAGCAACATCAGAGGAGACCAACATATGACAAGTTCCCGGGTCCCTCTGGCTGAGACAATACGACACTGCTTATTATATCGCAGACCTCATCATATAATGTTACTGGCAACCGGATTTCTGTTTCGTAAATCGATTTTTTTAAGCGACACTATCTGTTGAATTTCTGCGATGATATAAAATTTCAGGAACACAGAGAGAGAATATGGCGGGGCCCCTACACCTCTCCCACCCCCATATTGAGGGGGCGGTCGCTACGCCATTCTCTGACGATAATCAATTAAAAAATCATTACTCCATCATTGAAACACCTAATATATTATTTAAATTCCATGTACAATAGTAAACATGGCAACTCCACAACAAAAGTTGTACACGTCGTGTTGATTACAATCTTCACTGCATTGTCGTAGATTTGGTGAATTTATAAACAAGTAGGTACTGAATCGTGACGTAACAATTGTTTGGACCAAGATCTAACTGATTAAGAATTGTGCCAACACAACTTCGCATATCAATAATGTTATTATGTCTTGGCTATCGCGGCCCAGGCATATAGGCTGTAACATAGTTTGATCTAGTCATCAAAGAGGTCGTTACTTGTGGATAATGGATCGTCGTTTGTTTCTGTAATGCAGTAATCTTCACATTTCTAGTGATAAAACAATGCTAATAATATAAGTGTCTGGAAGTAGCGGTTACGTTTTCTAGTAACAGTAAGTATAAACCGGATATTTTTGTAAAGTAACGAAAATTAAGAGTTATTTTACGTTTTTGGATGAGAGTTCCGAGGACTGACGCGTTTTTGGATTGTTCGTCGTGTGACAGTCAGATTTACCGTCATTATTATTATCATTATTATTCATGTATGTAGCGTTAAAAAGACGAGTTGATTCAAAGTGTTAAGTGTTTTGATTTGTGAGATTACATATTTGATTTTTGCCAAGCCGACGGGAGGAACGAGACATCCGCTTGTGTTAAGGGCGAGCACCTGAAGGGTCACGCTATGCGGCTAAAGCTTAGGAAATTCGACCGTAATGACAAACATTTAAATATCTCGGTTTCCAACGGTCAGATTCATGTGAAACTTATACCAGCGCAGCGGCATGTGTGCAAGGACGGATATGTGGAGTTTCGTCACGATCAAGCGACAATTACGGACGCCAGATCAAATCGGTTCTAATTGATCAGTTTGTGGACAGCGATTGCAATTGAGCTATGGGCGACAGCCAGGCGGAAGCTTAATCCGCGCAAGTCAACTTCGGACACGGTACGTCCTAGTTTGGAGACAATAGAGCAAAGTGGACTGACCCCTTCGGAAGCGTCACTCCAACGTGCGCATAGCGTCGTTTTTCAAAATCTAAATAAAACGAAGGACATGGTTTTTCGTTACACAGTCTTACCGCGATCTTTGTAGGGAGAGCAGCTCCGTGCTACCTCTCCATACACAGTCTTACCGCGATCCTTGTAGCGAGAGCAGCTCCGAGCTACCTCTCCATATACAGTTTTTGCCGCGATTCTTGGAACGAGAGCACCTTTGTGCTACCTTTCGTGTACAGTGGACTTTGTTGTGTCGTGCGAACACCAGTGTGTGTGATAGGCAGTAAGTCTACACGAGTGCGCCTACCTCAACCGCTGGGGGAAGTTGAAGCGAAACGTGTTTCCGTGATTACCTTACGCCATTTATAATTTTTGAGAAACAAGGAACACCGGAAACTATGGCGGGCTAGAGGAAGAAAGGAGATGAGGGCGTTACGTCGATTCGCCTGATGTCAGAAGAAGCTACGCCGACGATGCCTATCCGCCGCCATGGAGAGAGAGAGAACGTCGAACGCCGCCCCATTGATACGCCCATGATGCCTATCCGTCGCCATGGAGAGAGAGAGAACGTCGAACGCCGCCCCATTGATACGCCCATGATGCCTATCCGCCGCCATGGAGAGAGAGAGAACGTCGAACGCCGCCCTATTGATACGCCGACGATGCCTACCATCCACCACGTTGACGTCCCGACGACGCTTACCAGCCGCGACAGAGAGACGTAGAGAGAGATGTTGACGCCCCGACGACGCCTACAACGACCGCTCAGATGCGACGTCCGAACCGCGTCATACCACGGAGATCCACCGATCCCGAGAGGAAGAGGAGCCGGGGAACTAGGTGTTTGAATCCTTCTCGCATCTTCATCGTCGCGACCAAAGGAACCTTTCGCGTGGATACTATGTGTTTTCAATCGCCCATAAAGACGCCAGGATGCACCCCGGGAGCTGAGAGATGGTAAAGTATTCATCTGTGTGAACCTTAACACGTGACGGCCCGATTGATTTAGAGAACGCCCTTGAAATTCGTCGACATTTTGAAAACGCCCACTCAACTCGAAATTTTACATCAAACTCCCGTCGCGCTTGTCATTTGTAATCTATTCGTCTCAGGTCAATTTTTCTTATTCCTTGTGATATTTTTTTATGATCTTAAATTCATTGTTGTTTGTGCTCCTTTGTATTTGTTTAAAGTGCGTACTATTAGAGTAAAGCGCCGCCCGCTTAATTGCATATTCTACTTGAGGTTTGTTCATTTTTATGTGTCAGCGCTGTGTCGCTGCTAGCTATGTCCGGTCGCATATGTGATTATTTGTTAAAGTATTTGCCTGGTAATGTGAATTGCTCGTCGCGGCGAAGTGTTTAAGTCCCGCCTGCTAGAGAGTACATGTTTGCGTCACTCAACGGAGGTCATTTGTTATGTTTGAACCACGTGAGGTCTTGTAAAAGGAAAACGTCCGCCCACGTGAATGTAATTGCCGTTGAGACGCCTTTGTTTATACTGGTCAAGTAATGTATGGTCACCGCGCCGACTAGTTTCTTTTTTAAAAAACAAAAGGTGAACTTAAGTAAGGGCTGGCTAGGATTTAAGTAGCACTGGAGCAAAATCACAAATGACCTGAGTAGACAAAAAGTAAGATAATATTAATTGAGAATGCAATAATTAGGGCTTGTCGTCATAAAACCTGTACATGTCATGTATAATTTCTAATGTCGATAACCCCATGAGGATTGAATCTGAGAGAGAATGTGAGAGTGCAAGTGTGGGGACCTGTAATGATTCCATTTTTGTTGGTTACAAATAGAATATATTATTTATTTTCATGTTAATTTTGGGCTATATCATTTTCGTATGCATGTCGCTACCCGTGATTTTCAGGTATGCAGCTAGCCGCTTCCCGGCTACAGGTAAAGAGGTGGTAATTTGAAAGTACATATGTCTTTGTTTTTATTCGATATGGCTTATTACTATGCACTGTTGGTCACCGGTTCCTACACACGAACTTAACCTGGACCGTAACGCTATTTCGCTTGTCCGAGGGAGATTTTGCCGCCCCTATCTAGGTAGTGGTAGCATTTGTCTTCCCGGGCAAGGGAGGGTGTTTCATTCAATCTTACAACTTTTGGCGCCGCGAACACAGGGACTGGTATATTTTTTAAATCGAAAGCACCCTCAGTGCAGAGGTATATGTCGTTTTTGTAAGGGCTACGTCAGGCGTATTTTGGTGTCATGTAACTGTGTTTCATTGTGAGATTTTATTGTTTTATTTTGACGTGAGGTGGTAATTTAGACATTAGGCGTTTATTTTTGTCAAGGTAGTAGGGCAGCTACTTAAGGCGTTAGGCATTTTAAAATTTTTGTTTGGCATATGGCATTAGGCGTTAAGTTGAGTTCTGGCAAAAGGGGAATCGACCGCCCTTATCTTTTTTCGTTTGTGCATTGTTTAAATATATATTGGTATATATTGTGAGCGCTCACGTTTACGCTTGTCAGCGAGCATTGAAAGTCGACCGAGGGTTGAATATTTGATTTCATGAGATTGCGCAACCGCCGCATCGAGAACTTAAACATGAGTGACGTAAGGGTGATTTGCGATGTCTGCAGCGAGGAGTTCCCAGAAAGTGAAAATGTCGGCACAGCTAGCCTCGTTTGCTCCCGGTGCGATGTCCCGTTAAGCCCGCGAGAAGAAACCAGTCTACCGAACAGCGGGGGGCAAGCCAATGAGACCAGCGCGCAACAGGTTTCTCCGGGAGGTGCAGAACGGGTCAACGAAGCAGCTAGCCTCAGTGGTACCAACTCCCAACAGATCATCGAGATGCTACTACGGATGGAAGCCAAGATGGAGGCCACGCGAAGCGAGATGAAGGCCACGCGAAGCGGAATCGAAGCCTCGCTAGAATCAAAGATGGAAGCCACCCAAAGCAAGATAGAGGCCATCAGCACCCAGATGCGAGTGACGGAAGACCGCCTCCAGGAGACCATCCGCACTTCCGGTGAGGTGATAACGCAAGAACTCGTCGCGCGGGTACAGGAATGCGAATCCCGGGTCGAAGCCAAGATCGCCGACACCAACGCGCGGATCAACCGGCAAGAAAACCAGATGGCAACACTGTCTCAGAGCGTGCGCGACCAAGAGGAAGGTATGCAGCAGATGGCCCGACAATGCGTGCAGCTGGAAGCGACATGTGACCGTGGCATAGACGCCCTGGGGCGACAAGTGAGAGAAATTTCGGGTCGAGCCGAAGGGAATTCCGAACGAATTGAAGACCTCGAGATGAAAGTGCGTCAACTGAGCATAACTAGCAGCGGCACTTCACAATCGTCGCGGGAGCCCAGATTGACGTCACCACCGGCAGCCGACGTCGCCACTTGTTCGAACGGGGAAAGCGACCAGCGAGCTCCAAGAACGCCCCGCCCCCTTCGAAGAGAAGACGCTGCGTCACCACGGTTGAGTCCGCGCCGCGAGCAGGGAGAGGAAAATTTACGCTTTGACCCACCGTCCACCAGGAGAGCTCTGTTTCCGCCCGAATACCGGAAGCACTTCAAAAAATTTTCGGGTGCTGACAGAATCCTTCCTTCCACGTACCTCGAGGAATTTAATTCTACCGCCCGTGAGTTAGGTCTGACGGACGAGGATAGGCTTCTGATTCTGAAAGGTTTAATGCAGGACCGGGCCAAGAACTGGATGGACAGGAACGAGGGGAACTTCAATTCATATGAGGAGTTCAAAGAAGCGTTTCTCACTTATTTTCAACGTCCACTGCAGGTCGAGAGGATGCTGATGCAGGTGCGAAACGAACGATACGACAGGGGCGGAGGACTCACGTATGCCCAGTACTTTTGGAAACGTTACAATGAATTCAAGTCTCTGCAACCCCAAATGACCACGGCGGAGATAATAGCCGCTCTGGTGTACCATTTTCCACACGAGATTCGTCGTCACCTCAATGGAGCATGCGTGTTTGACGCCGACGCGATGTCCCTCACACTGGAAAACCTGTTTCAGTGCGAGGAGGAGAGGCAGAAAACCAGGGGTGAGAAGTTTAGCAAGCGGCGCCGACCGGAAGATGATTCGTCGCACCGGAATAAACACCCGCGCGTTCATCTAGTCCAGCAGGGATGGAGAGGACAGCACCACGCTCCAGGGGCTGAAAGGAACCGCCAGCTGCAAGATCCGCCTTCACCGCAACGAAGACGCCCGTTCAGAGGCAGGAGACGGCGTGGAGGTCCGACTCGTGCGTCGCCAAGGAGGAACGACAGCTTCTTTCAGAACGGCCAAGTCCGGGATGGATTTTATCAGCGAAACGCACATAGCAGATCGGTCAGCCCGGAGTCAGATCGGGGAGATGCAGGACGCCGTGGAGCGAGGACGCAATGGAGCCCAGCGAGACACCCGAACAGGCCAAATTCGAGACACGGTTCGCCCAGATACGAGAGAGAGAGCGACGTAAGAGCGCAAGCTGACACGTAAATGCTCACATCTTGTTCTTGTTTTATATATATATATATACTCTCCATATTATGTTTATATTCAGGATGTTATTATATGTGTTAAGTAACCGAAAGTTCACAGTGTCCGTGCCGTTCAGAGAGTAAATTTTTTATATACAGGGTGTTCATGTATTTGCTTGTCAATTTTTATATACAGGGTGTTCATGTATTTGTTGGTCTATTTTATATACAGAGTGTTCAAGGATTTGTAAACAAAAAAAATTCTGTCCCTGTGTAGAGCGAATTTTTCGCGCTTACGAAATCCTTGGAAGAAGGAGAAGGGCGAGGTTGTGACAGTCAGATTTATCGTCATTATTATTATCATTATTATTCATGTATGTAGCGTTAAAAAGACGAGTTGATTCAAAGTGTTAAGTGTTTTGATTTGTGAGATTACATATTTGATTTTTGCCAAGCCGACGGGAGGAACGAGACATCCGCTTGTGTTAAGGGCGAGCACCTGAAGGGTCACGCTATGCGGCTAAAGCTTAGGAAATTCGACCGTAATGACAAACATTTAAATATCTCGGTTTCCAACGGTCAGATTCATGTGAAACTTATACCAGCGCAGCGGCATGTGTGCAAGGACGGATATGTGGAGTTTCGTCACGATCAAGCGACAATTACGGACGCCAGATCAAATCGGTTCTAATTGATCAGTTTGTGGACAGCGATTGCAATTGAGCTATGGGCGACAGCCAGGCGGAAGCTTAATCCGCGCAAGTCAACTTCGGACACGGTACGTCCTAGTTTGGAGACAATAGAGCAAAGTGGACTGACCCCTTCGGAAGCGTCACTCCAACGTGCGCATAGCGTCGTTTTTCAAAATCTAAATAAAACGAAGGACATGGTTTTTCGTTACACAGTCTTACCGCGATCTTTGTAGGGAGAGCAGCTCCGTGCTACCTCTCCATACACAGTCTTACCGCGATCCTTGTAGCGAGAGCAGCTCCGAGCTACCTCTCCATATACAGTTTTTGCCGCGATTCTTGGAACGAGAGCACCTTTGTGCTACCTTTCGTGTACAGTGGACTTTGTTGTGTCGTGCGAACACCAGTGTGTGTGATAGGCAGTAAGTCTACACGAGTGCGCCTACCTCAACCGCTGGGGGAAGTTGAAGCGAAACGTGTTTCCGTGATTACCTTACGCCATTTATAATTTTTGAGAAACAAGGAACACCGGAAACTATGGCGGGCTAGAGGAAGAAAGGAGATGAGGGCGTTACGTCGATTCGCCTGATGTCAGAAGAAGCTACGCCGACGATGCCTATCCGCCGCCATGGAGAGAGAGAGAACGTCGAACGCCGCCCCATTGATACGCCCATGATGCCTATCCGTCGCCATGGAGAGAGAGAGA